>NC_090656.1:189739049-190039049 GCF_040937935.1 Hyperolius riggenbachi
AGTCCAATGAGTACCTTTAGGATTTCACAGGTCATTTTGAGACATTTGGGTTCAAGACTACTCCTCACGGTTTAGGGCCCCTAAAATGCCAGGGCAGTATAGGAACCCCACAAGTGACCCCATTTTAGAAAGAAGACACCCCAAGGTATTCTGTTAGGTGTATGATGAGTTCATAGAAGATTTTATTTTTTGTCACAAGTTAGCGGAAATTGATATGTATTGGTTTTTTTTTTCACAAAGTGTCATTTTCCGCTAACTTGTGACAAAAAAAAATCTTCTATGAACTCACCATACTCCTAACAGAATACCTTGGGGTGTCTTCTTTCTAAAATGGGGTCACTTGTGGGGTTCCTATACTGCCCTGGCATTTTAGGGGCCCTAAACCGTGAGCAGTAGTCTAGAATCCAAATGCCTCAAAATGACCTGTGAATAGGACGTTAGGCCCCTTAGCGCACCTAGGTTGCAAAAAAGTGTCACACATGTGGTATCGCCGTACTCAGAAGAAGTAGTATATTGTGTTTTGGGGTGTATTTTTACACATACCCATGCTGGGTGGGAGAAATCTCTCTGTAAATGGACAATTGTGTGTAAAAAAAATCAAACAATTGTCATTTACAGAGATATTTCTCCCACCCAGCATGGGTATGTGTAAAAATACACCCCAAAACACATTATACTACTTCTCCTGAGTACGGCGGCACCACATGTGTGGCACTTTTTTGCACCCTAAGTGCGCTAAGAGGCCCAAAGTCCAATGAGTACCTTTAGGATTTCACAGGTCATTTTGCGACATTTGGTTTCAAGACTACTCCTCACGGTTTAGGGCCCCTAAAATGCCAGGGCAGTATAGGAACCCCACAAATGACCCCATTTTAGAAAGAAGACACCCCAAGGTATTCCGTTAAGAGTATGGTGAGTTCATAGAAGATTTTATTTTTTGTCACAAGTTAGCGGAAAATGACACTTTGTGAAAAAAAACAATTAAAATCAATTTCCGCTAACTTGTGACAAAAAAAAAAAATCTTCTATGAACTCACCATCCTCCTAACGGAATACCTTGGGGTGTATTCTTTCTAAAATGGGGTAATTTGTGGGGTTCCTATACTGTCCTGGCATTTTAGGGGCCCTAAACCGTGAGGAGTAGTCTTGAAACGAAATTTCTCAAAATGACCTGTGAAATCCTAAAGGTACTCATTGAACTTTGGGCCCCTTAGCGCAGTTAGGGTGCAAAAAAGTGCCACACATGTGGTATCGCCGTACTCAGGAGAAGTATTTTAATGTGTTTTGGGGTGTATTTTTCCACATACCCATGCTGAGTGGGAGAAATATCTCTATAAATAGACAATTGTGTGTAAAAAAAATAAAACAATTGTCATTTACGGAGATATTTCTCCCACCCAGCATGGGTATGTGTAAAAATACACCCCAAAACACATTATACTACTTCTCCTGAGTACGGCAATACCACATGTGTGGCACTTTTTTGCAGCCTAACTGCGCTAAGGGGCCAAAAGTCCAATGAGCATCTTTAGGCTTTACAGGGGTGCTTACAATTAGGCACCCCCCAAAATGCCAGGACAGTGAACACACCCCACAAATGACCCCATTTTGGAAAGTAGACACTTCAAGGTATTCAGAGAGGAGCATAGTGAGTCCGTGGCAGATTTCATTTTTTTTTTGTCGCAAGTTAGAAGAAATGGAAACTTTTTTTTTTCTTTTTTTTGTCAGAAAGTGTCATTTTCCGCTAACTTGTGACAAAAAATAAAATCTTCTATGAACTCACCATGCCTCTCACTGAATACTTTGGGATGTCTTCTTTCCAAAATGGGGTCATTTGGGGGGTATTTGTACTATCCTGGAATTTTAGCCCCTCATGAAACCTGACAGGTGCGCAGAAAAGTCAGAGATGCTTGAAAATGGGAAAATTCACTTTTGGCACCATAGTTTGTAAACGCTATAACTTTTACCCAATCCAATAAATATACACTGAATGGTTTTTTTTCTATCAAAGACATGTAGCAGAATAACTTTCGCGCTCAAATGTATAGGAACTTTTACTTTATTTGAAAAATGTCAGCACAGCAAGTTAAAAAAGTCATTTTTTTGCCAAAATTCATGTATTTTTTGATGAATATAATAAAAACTAAAACTCGCAGCAGCAATCAAATAGCAGCAAAAGAAAGCTGTATTAGTGACAAGAAAAGGAGGTAAAATTCCTTTAGGTGGTAGGTTGTATGACCGAGCAATAAACCGTGAAAGCTGCAGTGGTCTGAATGGAGAAAAAGGCTCTGGTCCTTAAGGGGCGAAAAGACTGTGGTCCTCAAGTGGTTATACTGGCTGTGGAAAGGCAGGTGATGTAGCTGGATAGCTGCAGAGACAGTAAAGATGGGCCAGTGGAGTTTTCCAGCACCTGGTGGAGAGAGAGAGCGCAGTATATTGTGCAGCTGCACAGTGTGGCACAGTTGTCACTCGGCAACTTCAAACAGCGCACTTTCCTTCTCTCACCATCCAGTCCTGTTGGGCACTCCCTCCGCTCTTCCTCCTCACTCTCCTCACCCTCGACCAGGACTTGGCCAATTTCCATCGTGCTACTTTACTTACCCCTACGCTCCCTGTAGTCCTGTCATAGTTAAAGTACAAACAAAGAAAGAAGAAGCAGAGTCCGGCAGGCAAGAAAAGAATGGAGGAAAAGAAAGAAATAGCCGCCGGGATCTGCATTTTTGTAGTCCTACTTTAACTATGAAAGGCCTACAGAGAGTGTAGGGGAAAGTAACGTGGCATCACGGCTGCTGAGAGGCAGCCAAACACCCAGTAAAACGTATTTCCCCCTCTGTTTAAAGTATACATCATTTTCCATCAGTTCGCTGTGGCATGAGGAGCAGTGATGCTTGCATGTGGCCCTCTAACACATGAAGCATGCAGCAGATCAGGTGTTTCTGACATTATTGTCAGATCTGACAAGACTAGCCACATGCTTGTTTCTGGTGTGATTCAGACACTACTACTGTAGCCAATTAGATCAGCAGGGCTGCCAGGAAACTGGTATTGTTTAAAAGGAAGTAAATTAGCAGCCTTATATACATATACCGCTTACTTCAGTTGCCCTTTAAGTATCCTGCCTTTATTTCACAGCATGATAACGGTTATGATTCAATGTTGAAGATGCATTATTTTTCTTATCAATGATTCCTCCTCTTTCAGCGATTGCTCTGATCAGCAGGCTGTTACAAGTGCAGATCTGGAGAAGGTTTAGTGTGGACAAGGCCCTGAGCCACCCATGGATGCAGGTTGGTGCTTATATCAGCTATTGTCATATTTTTAAAGGATTAGTCAACTGATCATGACTTTTCACTATTGAATTTGTAATTTATTATTATGTTTGTGCATTTATATATAGCACTGACATCTTCCGCAGCGCTTTGCAGAGTACACAGTCATGTCACTAACTCACCTTCAGAAGAGCTTTCAATTGAATCCCTAATGCTAGGTGCACATGATACAATACAATACAATTTTCTGGCAGATTTACCTGCCAGATCGACTATTTCCCACAGTTCCGATGTGATTTCCTATCGATTTTCCATAGCAGTGAACACAAAATCGATCGGAAATCAGATTGGACCTGCTGGAAATAGTCCATCTGGTAGGTAATTCTTCCAGAAAATTGTATTGTGTGTACCTAGCATAACATAGTCAAAATCTTCCTATCATAGGACCAATTTTCAAGGGGAAATCAGTTACCTTTATCTGTATGTTTTTGGGATGTGGGAGAAAGCCTAAGTGCCTGGAGGAAACTCGCAGTGAGACAGTACAAACCCCATGCACAGTTACCTGGCCCAGAATTGAACTGGCGTTCCAGCGCTGCAAAGTGAGGGTGCCATTCAGTTGTATTATGCAGAATCCATAAGACGGGGAAGATTGTTTTATGGAGAGGTCATAGCACAGCAACTAGAGTTGTAAAAAGTCAGAGTTTATCATCTTAACTTGTAGCACATAAACAATTGTATAGATACAGTACATCATAGTGTATACCTTTCTGTGTCAGTGATTAAAAACTTAAGCTTGATCATGTAACCTCACTGTCGGACACCCCTCTAGTGGACTAGAACATTCTCTAGCAGTGACCTATCAGATGCTACTTATCGAATGCAGTGATTGGCCCGATGACAGTGTCATAGTCCTGCCCACAAGACCATTGGCACCAGTTAGCAATGGGAGCAGCGGGCGGCTGTGATTGGCCTGTCTGGTGCCAGCATCCCTGTGTGATTGGCCGCGTGCCAAATCTTACCCTCTGACTGGCCATGGTGATCTCTTGTCGGTGATGGGGTTTTATCGTAGCATGCCTCGATAAGATCACCTGCTTATGTCATAGGGAAGGGCAGCAGGTACCACCGGTCGAATGTGGACGGGGATTCAGGAATGCGTGGATGAGGGTAGTGTGTGTGCCAAGAAGGTGGGTTAGAGAGTGGCGAGGAGGCAGGCGCCAGGTTGCCCAAACTGTTTGTCCAAAAGCTGCCCCCTAGATTTTGACTCCTCCATTCCCCTTATTTTTTATATAGCGATTTCAGTCTCTTTAATCATGCAGGTATTTTTGTACGCCAGGTCCTTTTATCTGATTGATGACATTTATAACCAATTAATGACAATGATGAGATTTCAGGCTCATTTTATGTATGTGACTATAGGACTTTCAGACTTGGCTGGACCTTCGGGAACTGGAGACCAGAGTGGGCCAGAGATACATCACCCATGAGAGTGACGATGCACGTTGGCAGAAGTTTGCTAAGGAATGTGGCATTGAGTACCCGCAGCACTTTGTCATGGGACCGCAGTATGACGAAACAGAAGAGGAAGACGAAGAGTAGAATTCTCTTCCCTGTAGACATTGACTCAGCGATTTGGTGAAGCCAAAGACATTGCACTGTAGCTGGAAGATGGCTGGTGCTAGTCCCAGTGTTCAGCACTGAGCCACAATGTGCACTAACACCAAAAATATGTGTGCAGATGTCTATATGTTATATATTTATATACTGTATGTTTGTGTTACAAAGCAAAGGGGTTTAAATAAGGGTTAAACCAGATATTCAAAATTCAGAAGCCAGCAATAGGAGGTGGCTCTGATGTGTATTACTATGTGGGGGGTGACTTTTCTTCCTAAAATGGAATGCATGGCTGGTGCTGCCTACTGAGACCACTGAGGGTTGGTTCACTTTAGGGTTGATTCACAAAAATGAAATAACTCCCCATACTCCAGGGGCGTAACTACAAATCAAGCGCCCCCCCAGCAAAACATTGATGGCCCCCCCCAGAAATACTTTGATGGAACCCCCAAAGTTCACTCCCTCTCTCTTGCCTACCCCTGACCTCTTGTGACCCTCAAAGCCTGAAGGCCCATCTTGCAAGGGTCATAAGACAAGCGTGGACATCATAATCTTCTCACTTATAACAAGTGTAGCCACATAAAGATAAAGATCTGAAAGATGGACCCCTTTATCAGAGGGAGTGAAGTAGTAGTTGGTGCCCCCTTACAGCTCTGGGCCCCCTGCTTCTCCCCCGTAGTTACACCCTGCCATACTCAAATTTCTACCCAAACTTTGAAAGATGATTCATGACATAAACCGATAAGGACTGATATACAATTAACTTTTTCTTCTTATTGTTCTCCTAGGAGATTTTTCATCTTGTATTTAAAATCATTTTTCAGCACTTTGCAATTGAAACATTACCCACAAAAAATGAAAAAGTACAATCAAAATTGTTTTGAGTATTGTCTTGCTTGCTGGTGTATAAAAAGTGATTTTATTTACAAGTGAAAAAATATCCCCTAGCCCAGGACAAAGGCGAAAAAGTTACTTGCATATGGGCCAAGGAGAGAAATCCTGTGCTAACCGGTTCGGGACCATGGCCCATATGCAATTAACTTTTTCTCCTGAGTTTTCTCCTTGGTGATATTTTTTACACCTAATCAATAAAAGGTCAATTAAGCATACAGCAAGTGAGAAAATACTCAAATTAATTTTGATAGTACTTTCTCACCTACTTTTTGGTACGTTTTCAATTGCAAATTGCTGAAAAGTTTTTTTGTTTTTTTTTAAGTAGTTGAGAAGTTATCTCCCAGGAGAAAACTTAGGAGAAAAATTTTAACTGCATATGGCCCCATGATCCATATGCAATTCACTTTTTCTCCTGAGTTTTCTCCTAGGTTATATTTTCATACCGTGTCATAAAATGCCTTTTAAACCACCAACAAGCAAGAAAATACTCAAAATAATTTTGTTACTACCTTTTTACCAATTTTTGAGTACTTTTTCAATTGTAAATTGCTTAAAAGATATGTTAAAGAGAATATGAAAATTATCTCCTAAGAGATAACTTGGGAGAAAAAGTTAATTGCATATGGGCCAATGTGTAGTTAAAACTACAATGCACTTGTGGTTGCCTAAGCTTGATGCAGTGAAGTTTTGATGGCGCCTGATCCCAAGCATGGGACGCAATAGCGCATCCTCACCGGCACTCTGTAACTGAGTCAGGAGCCATTTTCATTGGCTCCTCACATCCTGATCACTGTGAGCCAGTCACAATGATCAGGAAGTATAAAAACAAAATAAAGGCTCTGGTCCAGGGACCAGAGCCGTTGGTCCAAAAGTAGCTAAGAAAGATAGGCGTTGATTTTCCTAAATTATTCACCTTGTCTCCTGCGCTTTCTCAAAGGAGATAGTTTTACACCTTGGGCTGATCTAATTCACTTTTTCTCCTACGTTTCTCCTAGGAGATAATTTTCATCTTCTGTTTAAAATAATTTTTCAGCACTCTACAATTGAAGAAGTACCAAAAAGTAGGTGAGAAAGTACTTCCAAAATTATTCTGGGTTCAAAAAATTCTGTGCATACTAATAATGGAAACACTTAATTTGCACATTATACGTTAAATTTAGACACCGACACTAAACATAGAACACTCTGGCCCATATGCAATTCATTTTTTTCTCTTGTGTTTTCTCCTAGGTGATATTTTCACACCTTGTCAATAAAATTCCTGTTAAAAAGACAAAAACAAACACTTATATAGCGCTTTTCTTCTGGCGGACTCAAAGTGCCAGAGTTGCAGTCAGTAGGACGCGCTCTATAGGCAGTAGCAGTGTTAGGGAGACTTGCCTAAGGTCTCCTACTGAATAGGTGCTGGCTTACTGAACAGGCAGAGCCGAGATTCGAACCCTGGTCTCCCATGTCAGAGGCAGAGCTCACTTAAGCTCTCAGTCGTTTTCACTTTATGCATCCGAGCAATGTTCACCTCCCATTCATTCGCCTATAACTTTATCACTACTTATCACAATGAACTGATCTATATCTTGTTTTTTCCGCCACCGATTAGGCTTTCTTTGGGGGGGGGGGGGGGGTACATTTTGCTAAGAGCTACCTTACTGTAAATGCATTTTGACAGTAAGAATAAGAAAAAAACGGAAAAAAATCATTATTTCTCAGTTTTCGGCAATTATAGTTTTAAAATAATACATGCCTCCATATTTAAAACCCACGTATTGTAATTGCCCATTTGTCACAGTTATTTCACCGTTTAAATTACCGGTATGTCCCTTGGAAATAAAAAAAAAAAATTCCGTTTTGCATCCATCACTATTTACAAGCTTATAAAAAAAAATATATAGCAATATTTCATCTTTACATAGATATTTAAATAGTTTAGACCCTTAGGTAAATATTTGTGTTTTTTTTCTTAATTGTAATGTTTTTGGTTTTTTTTATTAAACATTTTATGTGGGTATTTTTGGGAGGGTGGGAAGTAAATAGTGTTTTATTTAGGGAAATATTTGTGTAGTGTAATTTTTTTTTTACTTTTAGATGTAGTTTTACTCTTTGGCCACAATATGGCAACCTTGAGTTTGTTTACATGACGTTACTCTAAGCGTACAATGTACGCTTAGAGGGACATAGACTCAGAAAAAGCGAAGCTTCCGAGGGAAGCTGTCGCTTTTTCTGCGGGGGAGAGGAATCAGTGATCGGGCACCATAGCCCGATTCATTGATTCCTGGGCTACCGAATCCACGGCCGGGAGTGCGCGTGCACGTGCGGAAGCGCGCATGTCCTCCTTGACGTTTTTATACGTCAAGAAGGACAAAGTGGTTAACCATTACACTATCAAGCCATAAGCCACCAGCAAGCAAACAAATACTCCAAATAATTTTGACAGTACTTGTTCACCTACATTTTGGTACTTTTTCAATTTAAAGGTGCTGAAAAGTTATTTTAAAAAGAAGTTGAAAAATGATGATCTAAGTGAAAACTCTGGAGAAAAAGTTAAGTGCTTATGGGCCCTAGTCGGCTTCAAATGTTAAGTTAAACATGACGGAAAGCTCAGTAATTCATTCATTGTAAACTCAGGTGTTCAAGGGGGCAGCATTCTCTCACCAACATTATGTTATAGAATGGTTGGTTAGAGAAAATGAATGAGCTGCCTCAGTCACTAGAAGGGATGACTCCATGGAGACGGCTTGAAATGGACTTCCTTTATACTCAGTCCCCTAATAGCTATGTAGTCCTCTATAGCTTCACAGTTATCGGTCTCTATGTATGCACATTTGTTTCCATTTCAGTGGCGATTAGAAGCAATATGACATGTTATTTCAGTATGTGGCCTGTAACTTCTACATGTTCCGGGAAAAAGATATATGTATATATTTTTTGGTTTCTAATCATGAATAAGAAAGTATTCAGTATCCTGTGTGTGCCTTTTTATACGTTATTGTGTAATGAAAGCATTTCCGATCTGTCATACATGTCTAATATTGATAGAAGCTGCATTGGAATGGGAATAACATCTGTCGTTTATACCTTTGCTTTCTTTTTCTTTTCTTTTTATCCTTCAAAAGTTTGTGACTCGCCTATATGTACGAATCTAGAGGTAAGAGAGAAGCAGATTATTTGCATTACAGATACAGATATAATCGTGTTACCTGTAAGCACAAAATAATTCCTGAGTGAAGCTGGCTATCGCCGTTCACACAAAAGATGTGTAAAGCATCCACTTACTACATGATAAGCAGCATTTACAACAGTGTCCCAAAGCAAATCCTAGGGAAAAAAAGAGTATTCAAAATTAACTGAAATAATCAAGGGACAGACTGTGTAATCTGTACCTTACGTCATTCTTAAAAATGACTGCCAAATCAGCTTCTACTTGTACAGTATGGTACACTACGCCTCACATTGGGCCCGATGTGTGAACTAGCGGTAATATTGCTATGCGGAGACAGTGCACAGCAATATTACCAATACTACCGCAGCGGTGTACCACCAGTTACGCTATTAGCAGGGCCTGCAGTACTCGAGTAACACAAACGTTGCTATGGTAACGGGTATTACTAACGTTCTACTGTAGCACTGCTCACAGTACTTGGGTCGTACTAATGGTGTAAGTTACGGTACATTGCTGCGGTAGTACTGGTAATATTGCTGTGCTCTGTCTCTGCTTGGCAATATTAGGGCTAGTTAGTGCATCAGGTCTGTAGTGTCCAGTATGAAGGAAGAACAGATACTGCACAGAAAGCAATGCAAGATGTTCTCACTAAATGTGTTGTAGTGGAGACCGTTCTGTTACAGTGGCTGTGCGTTGTTGCCATGGCCGGATTTCAGGAAAGGCCACATAGGCCATGGCCTAGGGCACCGGGAAAGCAAGGGGCGGGCTGTGGGCAGCAGGGAGGCAGTAGCAGTTAGCATGCCAAACATTCATCTTGCTACACAGAGTTTGCACATAGCATTGTACAGCTACAAACAGCCGGATCTGGCACTCGGGGATGAAGGGGCAGTGAATGGGCACTTACAGTGATCTCTAAGCTGCCTGTCACTCACCAAATGTGCCGCTCGCCAAGGAGCTTACAGAGTCTAATCCCTACCATTACTAATCACTAACTGCCCTCAGAGGAGCCTACAATCCCTGCCATGTTGGGGGTGGGGGGGTATAGGATGCTGTCGCTCCTGGGGCAGCTGCTGGTAGTGGGCCTTGGGTGGTGAAAAGTACAAATCCGGCCCTGGTTGTTGCAAAATGCATGGCTGTTACACGGCACTAGTGTGAAAGAGCCCCAAAGCAACACCCCCTGCACTGTCTGCGTTTCTGGTGGTTTCTGTAACGATCATCTGAATCTCTTCAGAGCCACAACATTCATGAAGTTTTTTCTCACAGTAGAGTTTGCTTTACTGGAGTAAAGGATATGCACTGAAAAACCTGCTGAGCCTCTAGAAATTAGTCATGCCATAGTGTTCCAAAATATTCAGTGTCACTTATGTTTTTTGAGCCAACTCTGTTTTCCCGTTTTGTCCTTCATTACGATCTCGGCTTCTGAGCAGCACCTTCTCCTGCCACTCTGTGTGCTCTGGGCCTACAGTATGTACAAGGGCATGCATGTTACAGGAGTGTGCAATTAGTTACGGCTTATGCAAGTTTGGCGGGTTTAGGGGGGAAAGTTAGTACATAAGTGATCAACACACCAATATACCGGTAATCATTACAAGAGAAACCGACACACCTTGGATGCACAATAGGATCAAAAGGCGCCCAGAAAATGATAAAAATGAATTAAAAACAATAAAATACATAAAGTTTGAGGTGGCTTACCTCAAGGAAGACAAATTCATATAAAAATGAACTTTAATAACACTGGCAACACGTTTTGTAGGTTCTGCCCACATCCTTAGGCTAAATCAAGTGCCTCACTGTGATAAGAGCCTTGGTTTGAGAGCTTTGTTTTAAATCATTTTATGTGGACACCTTTTCATCCTGTTGTGCATTGTATACACCCCCCTTACGGGTCAGGGTAGGGGATACCCTTGGACCCCGTTTACGGGCCCCTAAGACCTCTTTCTTAAAGAGACTCTGTAACAAAACTTTCAGCCTTATTTCTTGTATCCTATAAGTTCCTATACCTGTTCTAATGTGGTCTGAATTACTGCAGCCTTTTGTAGTTGCACTGTCTCTGTAATATATCTAATCTTCTTTTCTTTGTCATGCCTTGTTGAGCCAGGGAGGAATGTGCTGCCTCTGCTGTGATAGGGAGAAGTTATGCATGCCCCCTGCAGGCTCTGTGTGCTTTGTTTACTACTCACAGACTGAGCTCTCTGATGGGGAAGGAAGCTGCCTGTCTCATACTGAGAACTGTGAGAATCCCAGACTGGAGTGCAGATAATTTTCTATGTAATAAAAACTTGTAGTATACCGTAACATGAGATATATACAAACATCACTTCCTGGTTAGCGGCCATGTTTTTTGTTTGTAAACAGTGCCTAAAACTGGCGATTAAAAGCAGAATCGCGGCGGGGAGCTGTGGAAACGGCAAATAGGGACCCAGGAGAACATAATGAATAGAATGGTATGCTTTTTATTGTAAGAATTTGAGAGTACAGATTCTCTTTAAAGTGCGACCATCTTCGGCTAGCCTGGATCCCCGAGTAGAGTCGGGTTTATTGATCTCCACGTGCCTGCAGTGATTGGTTGCCCCTTTGCAACCTCCCTTTGTGATTATCCTCTGTTTATATTTTTTTGCTGCTTCTATTATTTGTGATATACTACACCATTTGGGCTCCCGGTGTCTCTGTGTTTTTCGTTCCAGGGTGACTGTTCACCCTCTACTTTGTCTACACCCTGGATGGTTCAAACAATAATGGCTATTTTATTGATCCATTAGGTACACTGCAAAATCTGTACCACATCCCAAGTTATAAAGTCCGTTGTCAAAAGGCCACTTGACACATCCAATCATAGGTTTGGGGCATTAGGAGGGGAGGTTAGTTTATGGCATTAGGAGTTTAGCTTAGTGCTGGGCATTAGGAGAAAAGGTAAGTGTTGGACATTAGGGGAGGAGGTTAGTGTTGGGCATTAGGAGAGGAGGTTAGTGTTGGGCATTAGGAGAAGAGGTTAGTGTTGGGCATTAGGAGAGGAGGTTAGTGTTGGGCATTAGGAGAGGAGGTTAGTGTTGGGCATTAGGAGAAGAGGTTAGTGTTGGGCATTAGGAGAGGTTAGTGTTGGGCATTAGGAGAGAAGGTTAGTGTTGGGCATTAGGAGAGGAGGTCAGTGTTGGTCATTAGGAGAAGAGGTTAGTGTTGGGCATTAGGAGAGAAGGTTAGTGTTGGGCATTAGGAGAGGAGGTCAGTGTTGGGCATTAGGAGAGGAGGTCAGTGTTGGGCATTAGGAGAGGAGGTTAGTGTTGGGCATTAGGAGAAGAGGTTAGTGTTGGGCATTAGGAGAGGAGGTTAGTGTTGGGCATTAGGAGAGGAGGTTAGTGTTGGGCATTAGGAGAGGAGGTTAGTGTTGGGCATTAGGAGAGGAGGTTAGTGTTGGGCATTAGGAGAAGAGGTTAGTGTTGGGCATTAGGGGAGGAGGTTAGTGTTGGGCATTAGGAGAGGAGGTTAGTGTTGGGCATTAGGAGAAGAGGTTAGTGTTGGGCATTAGGAGAGGAGGTTAGTGTTGGGCATTAGGAGAGGAGGTTAGTGTTGGGCATTAGGAGAAGAGGTTAGTGTTGGGCATTAGGAGAGGTTAGTGTTGGGCATTAGGAGAGAAGGTTAGTGTTGGGCATTAGGAGAGGAGGTCAGTGTTGGTCATTAGGAGAAGAGGTTAGTGTTGGGCATTAGGAGAGAAGGTTAGTGTTGGGCATTAGGAGAGGAGGTCAGTGTTGGGCATTAGGAGAGGAGGTCAGTGTTGGGCATTAGGAGAGGAGGTTAGTGTCAGGAAGGAAATGCCAGAGGAAACCACATAGGTGTCCAGGTTTTCAGTATTGAATGGGCTGCACCTTACATTGCCTTACATTAATGTTCATCTGAGTTGTTCGGAAGAGAACCCAAGCCCAAATAATGTGCTTAGGGAAAATGTGTGAGTGCGTCTGGTTGTGTCTGTTAGTAATGAAAGCTACAATACAGAGCTGGTGGTGATGGAGAAGTCGGTGTACAGATAGATATATTTTTACACAAACTATTATTGTTGCTCTCATCAGTCTCATCAGAAACAAACTGGAGGTTGGCACCAAAGCCACATGTGGAGCAACAGTGATGCACACCACAGGAGCTGACAAACGCTCTTTTAGCAGATGTTAGAACCGCTATACCTTGAGATATTGGAATGTTATTTGTCTGTGCATTCATTCTTCCAGGGACTTAAGTGCCAAGAGATTGCATGTCCACATCTTCCCCGCAGCCGTGACAAACCTTCTTGCATGTGGATTCCAAGGTACGAAGTTGACTGAACAGTATTAATAACACAGAAACATGATACCATTATGCTGCTTGTAGTAATGACTACACCCCCATGATGTCCCCTTCTTGTCTTGTGCCAGACACTCCCCCACCTTTCTGCTCCAGAGTTCCCTGAGTGCAGATCTCTTGTAGTGTTTGTGGCAGGCTGGTCTCATCGTTTATCACCTTGCGGTTGGGCAAATTAAAGGACCACTATCGCAAAAAAATGAAAAAATTAATTTGTATGTGTGTGTAAACACATACAAATAAGAAGTATTTTTCTTCCAGAGTAAAATGAGCCATAAATTACTTTTTGCCTATGTTGCTGTCACAGTAGGTAGTAGAAATCTGACAGAAATGGCAGGTTTTGGGCTAATCCATCTCTCCATAGGGGAGTCTCGGCAAGGCTTTTATTCTTTATAAAGACATTTCCTGAAGAAGATTTATGCAGTGATGCGGGCCAGCTTCCCTGCTCGCTGCACACTATTCTGGCAGTTGGACAGAGCAACTGCTAATCACCAAGTGCTTTTGAAAATAAACATACAGCCTGAAAATCCCCTATGAGGAGATGGGCTAATCCAAAACTTGACGGTTATGTCAGATTTCTAGTACCTACTGTAAGTGACAGCAACATAGGAGAAAAGTAATTTATGGCTCACTTTACTCTGGAAGAAACGTACATCTTAGTTGTGTGTGTTTACATGTATGTTAAATTTTAGGATTTTCGGGATAGTGGCCCTTTAAGAGATAGCAGATCCCAAATAGAAGCACTATACTTCTTGGCTACTTTCTGGGAGCTTGGTCATAGTACATTGGGCATCTCCTTCTCTAACAAGCCAGCCAAACGCTGTGTACACATTGTCATCAGTGATGGTCCTCAGTGATTGGCTGATTGATACAATTTCTGTAGGGGTCATTTGGGTGGTAGCCACCGGAGCATAGCTGACAAGCTCTTGTTGGATATGCTTAGATGGACCCATCACTGAAACATGGAGGGGAGCTTTACAGGAGGAGAATCCAGGAAGCTTCTGGACTAGGGCTAGCTACTGATCTTGAGAGTTAAGTTTTGGAAAGTGATGAAGAAGATTAGTGTTTGCCTTTCATAATGATGTTTAGGGTTAGTTCTAGGTAAGGGTTAGACAACATTAATGAGGGTTACTGGAACACCAATAATGATGGTTAGGGATCCTGAATCACCAATGAGAGGGTTAGGCGTCAATAAGAAGAGCGACAATAAGGCATAAAGAAGAAGGGCAAGGCATTGCTAAAGAAAGTGAAGGGTATGAATCAATAAGAAAGGTTTGCTTATGGGATAGGGGAGAAGAAGGTGACCTACGATAATATGGAATAAGACATATTTTACATCTCACTCTCTTAAAGTGGACCTGAACTCTTGCACAGGACAGAAAGAAAACCTAAAGAAATGCACGCTGCATGTATTTAGAGAGTTTACCCTGTCCAATTACCCCTCATCTGTGACTAATCACAACTGTAATTTGATCTCTCAGCTATGTCAGCTGGCTGCCTAAGCAAAGCAGCTAATGTGTAAACACAGGATGTTAACCCTATGTCTGCTTCCATGAAAGCATGAAGTAGACACACTGCAAATTGCAAGATTCTGAGTTCAAGTCCGCTTTAATATTTGGCTAAAATGAAATCTAAAATTCAGTCACATCCCTGTTCCATGTTTTTAGGCTCTAAGCAACTCCAAGCAGACTAGGAGAGGACTAAATCATAGAAGTCAAATATTTACCCATAATGCATCACTTCAAAACAGTTATTGAACACGCAAATAATCCCTTCATGACCCTAAAAAGACAAGTAATCATTCAGAACTGGCATTATGTTGGAGAGACATTACCCATTTAAAAGGAACCTAAACTGAGAGGGATAAGGATGTTTCCTTTTAAACTATACCAGTTCCCTGACTCTCTTGCTTATCCATTTGCTGCAGTAGTATCTGGATCTCACACCTGAAACAAGTATGCAGCTAACCCAGTCTGACTTCAGTCAGCATCTGCATGTTTGTTGAGGGGCTGTGGCTAAAAGTATTAGAAACACAGGATCAGCGGGAGAGTCAGGCAACTGGTATTATTTTAATAGGAAAAATCCATATCCTTCTCAGTTTAGGTTCCCTTTAATGGGAACGAGAAACAAAGCATATTAAAAAATAGCAAAAGATTTCATACATACCTGGGGCTTCCTCCAGCCCCATAAGCCTGGATCGCTCCCACGCCGCCATCCTCCGCTGCGTCTATTGCTGGTCCCGGATCCCGTCACTTCCGCCGGACGCGACCAGTCTTCCGCATGCACAGGGGCTCCCTCCGGCACTGTACGCATGTGCCTGCGCAGCACGGAGGGAGCACACTGCGCTTGCGTCAACTGGCTCGACTGGTCGAAAAGACGGGACCTGGTACCGGTGGACAGAGGCAGCGAAGGACGGCGGCGTGGGAGCGATCCAGGCTGATGAGGCTGGAGGAAGCCCCAGGTATGTATAAAACTGGTAGGTAGTTCGTCTCTGGGTCTCTTTAAGTCATGGAGATCAAACCACTAATATTTTATAGCAGGCCAAAAAGAGCCTCCAGTACTAAAATGGCAGCATATACTCTATGGAGCGCATATAATGCTACGCATTAAATGAGTTTTATTTTGAAACTGTTAAAAGCAAATTCCATTTTCACTTTTCCGTTTGTTGAGACAATGCAATTTACAGTTTGGTTTGGTCTGTGTATATTGCAGGAATTAATGGCAAAGGTTATTTAAACTTGTTTTATTTTTATGTGCATATAAAACATAAGCCTCCCACATATACTGGTAGGAGAACAGAGGCGCCAGAAGAATAAAAGTGCATAAAACGTTTTAAAAAATTGCTGGGAGGATTTGGTGGACTTACCTCTGTAAAGCAGACACAAAGGACTGTCACTATGTAAACATACACTTTTATTAAAAGTACGCCAAGAATGCAACGCGTTTTGCGGGCACAGCCCACTTCATCAGGCAGGGGACAAAAAACAGCAATTCAGTTCTAGCAAGTGGAGCGCCTCTGTCTCTCAGAGGCGCTGCACTTGCTATAACTGAATTGCTGTTTTTTGTCCCCCGCTTATTGCCTGATGAAGTGGGCTGTGCCTGCGAAACGCGTTGCATTCTTGGGGTACGTTTAATAAATGTGTATGTTTACATAGTGACAGTCCTTTGTGTCTGCTTTACGGAGGTAAGTCCACCACTTCCTGCCAGCAATTTTTTAAAAAAATGTATGCACTTTCATTCTTCTGGCGCCTCTGTTCTCCTACCAGTATATTTGAGTCCACCCCAGGTGGAGGGGTGACCTACACCCTTTTCTTCTGATCTACAAAGAGCGACTTCTTAATCCTGAGTGAGGACAGGTCTAATCTCCTCACCTGCTTATTGAGTGGTTACCTAGGCGATAACCCACGTTTGTGAGTATAACCATCTCACTCTTCTACTTATTCAATCAGTCCTGACATACTACACTATGGGCTCTCGATCTCTCTCAACTTTATAAGCCTCTTACAGTGCTTCTAACAGAACCTGGTAGATAGGAATGCAAGCTTTTCATTAGTGCAGGTGTTGAAAATGAGTAACAAAGCCTCCTACCTTGTGCATCTAATTACCCTTGCAACACATTGAGATTCTCTGCATAGTCTGGTGGAAACAGTACTCCAAACTGAGTCTTGTTGTCAAGGCTGCAAAGAACCGCCATTAGAGCTCACTATCACTTTTTTCAACATTATTTTATATGTGTTTAAGGCAATTTGTTTTACACTATTAACACATATATAAGTAGATAAATACTTGCTCTATGTTATCTTCCGCCCAGTTATCTTCAGACACTGTTGACCCTTCCACTGATGGAAGAAGGGTTACCCAGTAGTGGGATCTAAGTGACCACGGGTCTTCGCCCACACTCCCTTGAGGGGAGTGCAGGATTTCGCTGCCTAGTGCCCACCAGGTCACTACTGGGATAACCTCAGCTAGTGGTTGGGAGAACAGTGATGCTAGTATGTGAGAAGGAGAAGACGTGGTCAGACAGCCAGAGGTTCGGGGCAGGCGTTGTTCAGCGTAGTCGGGTCACAAGCCAAAGGTCGGGTCAGGCAGCAAACAACGTAGTCTAGTCACAATCCAGGGGTCGAGGCAGGCGGCAAACAACGGAGGTCGTGGTCACAAGCCAAGGGTCAAACCGGGAATCAATGAGATTAAACAGTAGGAACGGCAGAGTCACCACGGGGCTTACGCCAAGCTGTCAGAACGAGCAGCACTGTCACTGAGGGCAGTGCTGCTTAAATACTGTGGAAAGCCACAAACTTTTCCAACGCATGCGCTGATGCGACCTTTCTGGCGCACATACTGGTGCGACCTTTTCGGCGCATGCGCCTGTAGCGTGACGTCAGATGCCGCCGGCCAGGAAGTGAACACAGAAGTTACAGGGAACCCCCACGCGTGCGTACAAGGGAACGAATTTGGGAACGCCGCGGGAGCCTGGTACGGGGAGTGTGTCATTGCCCCCCTAGGGGCCCCTAAGAGCTGGCTTGTCAGGGAACCTCTGGTGGAACTGTCTAACCAGTCTTGGAGCATGGATATTTGTGGCGGGTTCGCAAGTGTTCTCCTCCATCTCGAAACCCTTCCACTTCACTAAATACTGTACAGAGTTCTTGATTCTCCTGCTGTCCAATATCTTTTCTACCTCAAATTTTTCAACCCCATCCACCAAGATTGGTGGAGGAGGAACAGTAGTGCGGTCTGGAAAGTTACTGGGTACCACCTTCTTTAGACAGGATACATGGAAGACAGGATGGATCCGGAGTGAGTTAGGAAGTGAAAGCTTGAAAGCCACTTTATTAATTTGACTCGGCAATGGGATCGGCCCAATAAATCTTGGACCTAACTTCTTGGAGGGACAACAAAGTTTCAGGCGAGAAGTGGCCAGCCAGACTAAATCCCCAGGAACTAGGTCAGGACCCTCCCTTCTCAGCATATCTTTTACCCTTTTCTTGAGTCTATTTTAAGACTTTCTGGACCATCTCATAGTTTTCCTTGAGAACAGAAACCCTTTTCTGGACTCCAGAAACCGTGGCAGTTAAATTGATACCAGGCAAGAAAAAGGGGTGGAAGCCATAATTCACGAAGAAGGGAGACTGGTTAGTGGAAGAATGGACAATATTGTTGTAGGCAAATTCTGCTGTTGCTAAAAGGGAGAACCAGTCATCTTGGGAAGCAGAGGTAAAACACCTTAAGTACTGTTCAAGGGTTTGGTTGGTCCTTTCCATCTGGCCATTGGATTGAGGGTGGTAACCCGAGGATAAGGAAGAATGTATTCCCAAGCACTTACAGAGCTCCTGCCAGAATCTGGAAGTAAATTGTACCCCTCGATCGGAAACCACATCTAACGGTAAGCCATGAAGTCCGACGATTTCTCTAAGAAAGAGTTTGGCAGTCTCGGCTGCAGAAGGAACACCTTTACAAGGAAGGAAATGAGCCGTCTTGGAGAACCGATCCACCACCACCAGGATAGCAGTAAAACCCCGGGAAGGTGGTAATTCAACAACAAAGTCCACAGCAATGTTCTCCCAGGGTCTCTTAGGAATGGGCAGAGGATTCAGAAGACCACATGATCTAGTACAAGGACTCTTGGAGCGAGCACTAACTTCACAGGATGCTACAAACTGCTTACAGTCCTTCGAGATCTCCGCCACCAGAAATTCCATCGGAGCAGATCAAGAGTCCTGTCTCCACTAAAATGACCGGCAAGTTTGCTGTCATGGCAAGACTGAAGAACCTGAAGGCGAGACTCCAGAGGAACGAACAACTTGGAAATAGTACAACCTGTCTCTGGTAATTAAATCTGGAAGCAAGTCCTGAGGTACCGTAGCCTGTTTGATGGAATACAGAAGTCCAGGCTGGAGAAGAAGGAAGTGTTGAGAGGAAAGAATATTCTTTGTCTCTGGACTAGGAACCGAATCTGAATGGAACATCCGGGATAAAGCATCAGGCTTGGAATTCTTGGACCCTGGCCGATAGGTCAGATGAAAGTTAAAACGGGGAGAAAGAGTGACCATCTAGCCTGTCGTGGTCTGAGTCTTTTGGCGGAACGGAGATACTCAAGGTTTTTGTGATCAGTAAGGGCCCGTTTCCACCTGTGCGGCGTGATTTTGACAGGAAAATTGCGGCAACGAATTCGCATGCGGTTGCGGTTTCGCTGCCATTTCTATGCGGATTTTCACACGGAATCGCTCGCAGTTTTCACAACTCGATTTTAACCATGTCAATGCCGGCATGCATTGACATGGGTTTTTAAACGAAAATGCACGCGGAAACGCCGGGAAAACCGCAAGACTAAAATGCTTGCGGTTTTCCTATTCAGTTACATTACAGACGAATCACGTGCGGGTGTGCGGCTTGCGAATTCTGATGGGTCTTCCGTGCAGATTTTTTCTGCACGACAAACCACACAGAATCACGCAGAAGTGGAAACAGGCCCATCCACTTCTATTGCTTGTGCGAATCTGCATGCATAAAACGCATGCAGATTCGCTGTAGTGGAAACGGGCCCTGAGGATGAGTATTGGTAGGTCAGCACCCTCCAGTAGGTAACGTCACTCTTCTAGGGTGGCTTTGATAGCTAAGAGTTCTCTATCCGCCATGTCATAATTCTTCTCCGCAGCACTCAATTTTCTGGAAAAGAAAGCCACAGGATTGAGAATGGCTTTAGGGCCAAAACGCTAAGAAAGAATAGCCCGAATCACAATTTCGGATGCGTATACTTCTAAGAGGAAAGCTCTAGAGGGGTCAGCATGCTTGAGGATAGGAGCCGAGGTAAAACTAACTTTGAGTCTTTTAAAGGCCGACTGAGCCTCAGGAGTCCATTTGAAAGGAATACAGGTACTGGTCAGCCGAGTGATGCGAGCAATGATTAAAGAGAAATTCTTGATGAACTTTTTGTAGAAGTTGGAGAATCCAATGAATCTCTGTACTGCCTTCCGATCAGTAGGAACTGGCCAGTCCAGAATTACAGAGACTTTCTGGGGATCCATTTCTACACCAGCTGGAGAGATCTTAATACCTAAAAACTGAATGTTCTCCCTGTGAAATTCACACTTCTCAGGTTTAGCGTACAGTTTGTGGGTCCGAAGACGAGCAAGGACCTTCCTGACCTGCCCGTGGCGTTCCTCCTTGGAAGTTGAAAAGACTAAGATATCTTCCAGATAGACCACCAGGAAGTCGTCAATGAAATCCCTGAAAATGTCACTGACAAAGTGCTGGAATGTAGCCGGGGCGTTGCAAAGTCCAAAAGCATCACAAGGTATTCGAAGTGACCAAAACGGGAACGGAAGGCTGTTTTCCATTCGTCCCCCTCCCTGATCCTGATCAAATTATAAGTCCCACGCAGTCTAGAGAAGATACAGGCAGAGCGGAGTCTCTGAAAAAAGTCTGGCATGAGAGGAAGTGGATAACGGTTCTTCACTGTGATCTTGTTAAGTTCTCTATATTCAATACAAGGACAAAGAGAACTGTCCTTTTTTTCAACAAAGGAAAATCCCTGCTCCAGTGTGGGAAGTTGAGGGCCGAATGAAACCGTTCTTGAGGTTCTCTTCAATGTATTCCTTTAACACCTGGGTCTCAGGCTCAGAAAGGGGATAAGTCCTTCCAAATGGGATAGGAGCTCCTGGCTGAAGATCAATGGGCCAATCATAGGTACGATGAGGCGAAAGAGTGTCTGCCCCGGTCTTATCAAACACATCCAAAAAGTCATGATACACAGCAGGAATAATGTCCCTCTTTGGTGAGTTTAGGCAGAACAGAGTTTCAGCACGAGGATAGCAGGAACGTAGACAGTAACTGGAGGAAAAAGAAACTTCACCGGTGCTCCAATTGATTACAGGATTATGAGTCCTCAGCCAGGGCATACCCAGGGTCACAGGTAAAAGCGGTGAGGGAAGCAGATCAAAAGAGACATATTCCTGATGCTCACCTTGGATGGTAACCAGTAGAGGCAAGGTCTCAGAGGTGATGGGACCAGAACCTATAGCACATCCGTCAGCCAGCTGAATGGTAAGAGGTTGACGTCAGGAGCGATTGGGAAGCTGGAGTTGTAGGGCCACTGACAGATCCAAAAACCATGAGCAAGCTCCAGAGTCTATGATGGCCTTAATTTCGACGATCCTTCTTCTGGGGCCCTGCAACAAGAGGATAAAGGAAATATGAGAGGAGGCAGGCGGAAGGCAAGGAGCTCTACTGATACGCACAGCCGACTCAGGCTCACCTGGGGGGGGCGAACAGGGCAATTCAAGCGGAAGTGTCCAGCGGCTCTGCAGTAAAGGCACAGGTTGGAAGCCCTTATTCGCTGTCTCTCCTCCTGTGAAATAGCTGGATGGGCCACTACCAGTTGCATAGGTTCAGATTCACCGGTCATGGAAGGTGAATCAAAGACCGGACCAGAAGGAACTGGAGGAATGGAGAAACTCCTGACGGGTCGAGTGGTTCCTGACATCTCTGCTCGTCTCTCCCTTAAACGTCTGTCAATTTGAATAGATAGGCGTATCAGTTCCTTAAGAACTCCCAATCTGGCCAGTTCATCCTTTATGGAGTCGGAAAGCTCTTGACGGAAACGGAATTTAAGTGCTGCATCATTCCAGGTGACATCAGCCTCCCAACGACGGAACTCTGTCACATAATCCTCCACTGACCTTCTTCTCTGCTGTATGGATTCCAGAGCAAGCTCAGCGGAAGAAGCTCTTCCTGGGTCATCATATAGTTCCTAACACACAAATACACAGCGCTTAGAACCAATACTATCCTACCAATATGATGCAAGGTTATAATTAATACAACAATCAATATGATCAACCTATTCTGGCCAATATGGTCTAACAAATATATATGCACAGTCCTTAAACTAAGGTCACCAAGACCCAATACAAAAGTCCGTGCACAGGTGCGCTGCTGTTTTCAGGAATGAGTCATTTCCTCCATTAGCATGTAATCAACTTCAGACAAGTGCTTCCTTTATGTTATATAGCCGTCTGCTACACCTCCACCAGGGTCACCCTGTGAGATTTAGACTCACCAACAGTGATGGGCCATGAGTTACAATGGCCTTAGCAAGCTTTCGGGGCATTAACACAAGCCTTATACCATAAACCCGCAAAACGTGAGTGTAATGGCACAATAAAGCATGTGAAGGTTTTTTATTATCATCACTGAGGTAAATCTTATGGAGTCTTTTGCTGCTGGATACTAAAAGTGAAGCCTGCTGTCTTCTGTGAAGAGGAAGGTTCAAGGGCGAGGGGAGCCTGATAATGCCCCAAAAGCTTGCTAAGGCCATTGTAACTCATGGCCCATCACTGTTGGTGAGTCTAAATCTCACAGGGTGACGCTGATGGAGGTGTAGCAGACGGCCATATAACATAAAGGAAGCGCTTGTCTGAAGTTGATTACATCACATAGTTCCGCGTTAAAAAAGGAGTTGAGGTCGCTCGAGGCCAGGTGACGTTGCTCAACCATACGAAGGGCCCAGGCCTGCGGTTCGCCCTGCAGCAAGGAAATGACCGCCCCAACCTTGATCACTTCATTGGAAAAGGTTATTGGAAGCAAGGAAAAGTGAAGGCAGCAGGCACTCTGGAACCAGCGGAATTTGGTGCGGTCACCGGTGAACCGCTCAGGAAGAGGTAGTCTGGGCCCAGACAGAGGACCGGCAGCCCCCTGCAATGGAATCGGCTCAGGAGCAATGGGAGGATTGGGAGCTGCCGTTACAGGAACAGAGGGTCCGGTAGACGGAGCAGGTTGGCCACACAACTGGTCACGGATCTCCAGGTACCTCTTTTGTACCTCATCCACGGAGACACGCAGCTGTGTGACCAGCTCATAGAGGATCTCCACCGGAGAGCGTGTCTCACTAGCATCCATTCTGGCTGCTCGTTACTGTTATCTTCCGCCCAGTTGTCTTCAGAAACTGTTGACCCTTCCACTGATGGAAGAGGGGTTACCCAGTAGTGGGATCTAAGTGACCACGGGTCTTCGCCCACACCACCTTGAGGGGAGTGCAGGATTTCGCTGCCTAGTGCCCACCAGGTCACTACTGGAATAACCTCAGCTAGTGGTTGAGAGAACAGTGACGCTAGTATGTGAGAAGGAGAAGATGTGGTCAGACAGTTAGCCAGAGGTTCGGGGCAGGCGGCGTTCAACGTAGTTGGGTCACAAGCCAGAGGTCGGGGCAGGCGGCAAACAACGTAGTCTGGTCACAATCCGGAGGTCGAGGCAGGCGACAAACAACGAAGGTCGGGGTCACAAGCCAAGGGTCAAACTGGGTATCAATCAGAATAAACACCACGAACGGCAGAGTCACCACGGGGCTTACGTTAAGCTGTCAGAACAAGCCGCACTGTCACTGAGGGCAGTGCTGCTTAAATACTGTGAAGAGCCAATCAGGATGTCGGAATTTCGCGCTAATTTTCTACACATGCGTCGATGCGACTTTTCTGACGCATGCGCTGATGCGACCTTTCCGTCGCACATACTGGTGTGACCTTTTCGGCGCATGCGCCTGTAGCGTGACATCAGATGTCGCCAGCCAGGAAGTGAACACAGACGTTCCAGGGAACCCCCGCACGTGTGTACAAGGGAACGAATTCGGGAACACTGCTGGAGCCTGGTACGGTGAGTGTGACACTCTACTTACATAGCATATGTATTGCACTGTCCACGTTTTGATTTTAGTGATTTTTCTACAGTAAAAAAGAAAAAATCCTTCTTAGCATTACCCATATTAGCTGTGGCTATTTTGAAGCCAATCGTGATGTCATTTCCTCCCTTACTCTCCTCTGCTGGATTTGCCTGCCCTTCACTATAGAAAGTGTATTGTCTCAGCATGAGAAATATTGGCCAATCAGAGAGGAACAGCGGTGTGGGAGGGGAAAACAAGAGGGAAAGAGGCTTCAGCCAATCAGGCTGGATTAGTTAAGTCTGATGGGAAGTAGAGCAGCAAAAAAGGACAACCCAGCATGCCCTGAAACTTCCTTTTTGTGTACCAAATTTTGTGTGTACCAAATAAGAGTCAGGTAAACTGGGGAATGATCATTTATCAACTAGAAAAGTAATAGTGATTTTAACTTTTGGATTGCCTGGTTAGCATCCTTATTACTTGTTTTACCAGATAAAAAGAAATAATTGATTTTATGCCCGACAATTACACTTTAAATTCCAATTCTAATGCCTGTTCTTTATATTTTTAGAATAAGGTTTCCTCTAAGTTTATCAGCAATTAGGGTGTGGCTGAGTTTAAGATGCCAGATGTGCTGTGCTTATTGTTTCTGGACATGTAAATCTGTCCCTGCATGGATAATACAAACATGCACACGACGCACACTTTCCTACATACGTATGTTAATATTATTATACATACTGTAAATCCCACACATACACTCATACACAGACAGTTAAGCTGACTAATGCGAGGTTAATCACATGTGGGTGCAGTCTGATAGCTGAAACGAGAACACCTAGATCACCTGAGTGCTTATGTAAGCCACCTCCGTTATCAGCTCATATCAACAAGAATAATGGCAAACCGCTGAACACACCCAGTATGGTAACTCGCTAAGTTCATCTCACACACGTTAGCACGCAACAAGTAGCTTCTTCCTGTCACATATATTCACACACTGACATCCATAGGATCTTTCCACAAATGTACATTCTGCTGCTTAAGACCCCAGTGCAAACTTTAGCTGAGCAAACATTATACAATCTTGATGGTAGTGGTACAATGTTATTTAGTCTTACCAAAACTTTGTAGTAATATGATGAGCTACCTGATCTATTCAAAGCATATTCTATCTGTGATAAGGTGGCCATAAATGTATCGATTTTTTCTGTTCATTATTATTTGATTTAATAATTTGATCGAATCTGCTAGAAATCAATTCCCCAATATGTCAGCCCAATTGATCATTAGATCAATTTTTGGGAGAAATTAATCAAAACGGTCAATCGTCACAGCTGAATATATTGATTGGTGGCAGCCAGGAGCGGCAACAGGTGTGAGAATTTTTTTTTGTGAACTATGCTTTCACAAACAGAAGTGTTAATAGTATACCCCCCCCCCCCCCAAAAAAAAAAAAGCACCAGCCTGTGCAGGTACAGTTGTACATAGTCAGGACTTCTGTAAGCTTATAGTCAGGTGTATGATTAACCAGCTTTACCAAACAGGTGCTAATGATCATCATTTTCATGTATAGGTTGAAACACAGTTATTATCAGAAACCAACACATCCGTGTAGGAGGATTGAAACTGGGCGGGAAACTGTCAGAAAAAGTGTTTCTTTCATCTTCATCTACTTTTAAGAGGTATTTCAAAAAAAAAAAAAAAGTCACATTCATGTATAATGTATATGAATGCAAATATACTGTATATATATATTTTAAGGTGTTTGCAAACTTTCAAGCACCGCTGCATATTCAGTAATATACATGCACATTCCCTATGCTCATCATCCAGCAATGCAAGAAGACCTACCGGGCTGTTTCAGGCAAGGGCAATAACAGCTGGATCAGCTGTGAGAAACAGGTGAATAAGGGAGGAATTCCTGCACCCATGTGACCACAATCTGACTGCAAACAATCAGGGTGGGCATCACTCATCTAAGGGCTGTACAAACAATCGCCTAAGCTGAAGAAACAACAACCACAAAGAGTGTCTTGTTTACAAATGTTGTCCAATATTTGACTAGGAATTATGTTACCTGCCCAATCTCCTTAAGTGTGCTTAGAGGGAGAGGCTTGCCTGCCATTACCTCATATATAAGGTGCGGCAGCTTTCAGTGGAACATTTATAGCTGGGCTGTTTCCTCTTTGGAGCTGCAGGATGATTGTCCCCCTGCTCCTGTGTTTCTTACTGTCCCAATGTCATGGCTGGCTTGTGAAACAAGAAACCGCTTCATACCTTCCTGGAGGATGGAGACCAATGCAACTGGACACAAGGAAAGTGGCTGAGCTGGCGAAGTTTGTGGAGCACAAGGTCAATGAACTCAATGATGACTTTTATTGGATTCGGGTTACAGAAGTGAAGAATGCCGTTACCCAGGTAACTGGAAACCTCCAACGCACTTTTTTTAATTGATGTTTACTTATATAATGTCAGTGTTATAGAACTATGTTGAATGTGATCTTAGAATGAGACTCCGTTTAAAATAAACATGCACCTGATGAAGGATTAAGCCCCGAAACATGCAGCGTGATGTACGCTGCTTAAAATACACAGAACATTGAGCCAGTGGCCTGCCTCATTCTTTGAATTCTTGGTGTGGACTTGGACTGGCAGGTGTGGTGTATCTGCTGAAACAGCTGGCATTCACAGATTTACAGAAGGACTGGATTGAGATTGAATGAAATGGTATATGGGGCCTATTTCTTTTTGAAGAAGCAAACGTTACTCCCTTTAAAAGATCCTGATTGCCTGGCTGTCCTTTTGATCTTTTGGTTTCAGTAGGGTCAGGGCATTTGATCTGCATTCTTGTTTTGGGTCAGGTTCTCAATATATTAGAGACAGAGGATTAGCATGGCAGCCAGACAATTAGCCTCAATTCACTAAGCTTAACTCCTGTCTTTAACCACTTTGTCCTCCTTGACGTATTTATACGTCAAGAAGGACAGGCGCGCTCCCGCGGCCGATTGCGCGCGTACACGCGCGCTCCCGGCCACGGATTCGGTAGTCCAGGAATCAGTGAATCGGGCTATGGTGTCCGATCACTGATTCCTCTCCCCCGCAGAAAAAGCGACAGCTTCTCTCGGAAGCTTCGCTTTTTCTAATTCCCATGTCCCTCTAAGCGTACATTGTACGCTCAGAGTGACGCAATGTAAACAAACTCAAGGTTGTCATCTTGTGGCCAAAAAGTAAAACTACATCTAAAAGTAAAAACAAATTAACACACTCATATATTTCCCTAAATCAAACCCTATTTACATCCCACCCTCCCAAAAATGCCCACATAAAATGTTTAATAAAAAAAAAAAATTACAATAAAAAAAATAAAAAACACATAAATATTTACCTAAGGGTCTAAACTTTAGAAATATTTCATCTTTACATAGATATTTAAATTTCTTTTTTTTATAAGCTTGTAAATAGTGATGGATGCAAAACAGAAAAAATGCACCTTTATTTCCAAATAAAATATTGTCGCCATACATTGTGATAGGGACATAATTTAAACGGTGAAATACCCGAGACAAATGGGCAAATACAATACTATATTTTAAAACTATAATGGCCGAAAACTGAGAAATAATGCATTTTTTCCGTTTTTTTCGTATTCTTCCTGTTAAAATGCATTTACAGTAAAGTGGCTCTTAGCAAAATGTACCCCCTAAAGAAAGCCTAATTGGTGGCGGAAAAAACAAGATATAGATCAGTTAATTGTGATAAGTAGTGATAAAGTTATAGGCTAATGAATGGGAGGTGAACATTGCTCGGATGCATAAAGTGAAAACAACTGAGAGCTTAAGTGGTTAATAACTCTTCTGGGCTGTTTTACAGTTATCATCAGGGTGATATAATTGTGATAACTGTAAAACAGCTCAGAAGAGTCATTAAAGACAGGAGTTAAGCTTAGTGAATTGAGGCCTATATTGTTTTAAAAAATAAAGGCAAAAGCCTTTTGATCCTTGCGCACAGGCTCTTTTGGCAGCCAATTAGCACTGCGCTTCATGAACAGAGCTCACCCACGAAACACAGTGTCGATCATTAAAGAGAGTCTGAAGCGAGAATAAATCTCGCTTCAGACCTTTATAGATAGCAGGGGCATGTGTGCCCCTACTAAACCGGCTGTATACGTAAACCTCAGCGCTATTCAATCGCCCCAATCCTTCTCCTGCAGCCTGCAGACACCCAGTGCTCAACAAAGATATACAGTGTCCGCCACCATAGGACAAAACAATATGCCAGGCTCAGTAGGATTTTGTTCACAGGGGGTAAAAAAATTGTTTTATTTCACACAATGGTAAAATTATAAACAAAACAACTTACATTGTGGGCCCATGCACACTGGACCCACTTGCATAGAGATCGCGCATAAGGTTCTTGCACTGAATAAAAATTCTAAGTGCACCTTATTACTTAAGGGCCCTTTTCCACTAGTGGCGTTTGCGATGCTGAATCGCAAAAACGCAAACCGCTAGCGATTTTACAATCGCTACGGTTTGCTTTTTAACATGGGAATCGCGGTAGGTCATTTCCACTACCGCGATTCGTTTTTGCGGGGAACGCGAACGCGCGGCGGAGCGATAATTGCCGCGATTTTGCTATGCAGTGCATAGCATAGCAAAATCGCGGCCGCAAACGTCGGGGGAATCGCCGGTTTTGCGATTCAGCAATCGCTAGCGTTCAGCGTGAACGCTAGCGATTGCAGGTGGAAAAGGGCCCTAAGGATGATGTGTTTGAAGTTAGCCCGTCTCTCCTTCCCCACCAGGTTTCAGCTCTATGCCGTCATCAGGCCCCTGATTTCTGACAGGTCCGATCTGATATCCAATCGTTTTTCTGAACGATTTGCGTAGAAGTGATCTGAAAATCGATCAGAAAAATTATCGGAAATCGGATCTGTCGGAAATTATCTATCGACCCATCTATGTGATGGGAAATTGCATGGTGTGTACCGGGCTGTTTTTTTAGGTGAATCCTAAAACTAGATAGTGAGGCTTCAGTTAAACAAATCCAAGTCCAAATGTTATTCTTATTCTTTTATTTAATGACCCAGAGATTAGATGCAAACATTGCTGGCTAATGGGCACATCAGTTACAGAAAGTAACGGCTTAAATACTTTATGTAGGACTTGTATGAAAAGCTGGCCATGTTTAAATTATTATTGTAAAATATTTATATAGCGCCAACATCTTCCGCATCGCTGTACACAGTACATTGTCATGTCCCTCAGAGGGGAGCACAATCTAATCCCGACCATAGTCATATGTCTATGTGTGTATCTATGTGTCTATGTACAGTATTTATATATATACAGTGGCTTGCAAAAGTATTCGGCCCCCTTGAAGTTTTCCACATTTTGTCACATTACTGCCACAAACATGAATCAATTTTATTGGAATTCCACATGAAAGACCAATACAAAGTGTTGTACACGTGAGAAGTGGAACGAAAATCATACATTATTCCAATTTTTTTTACAAATTAATAACTGCAAAGTGGGGTGTGCGTAATTATTCAGTCCCCTGAGTCAATACTTTGTAGAACCACCTTTTGCTGTAATTACAGCTGCCAGTCTTTTAGGGTATGTCTCTACCAGCTTTGCACATCTAGAGACTGAAATCCTTGCCCATTCTTCTTTGCAAAACAGCTCCAGCTCAGTCAGATTAGATGGACAGCGTTTGTGAACAGCAGTTTTCAGATCTTGCCACAGATTCTCGACTGGATTTAGATCTGGACTTTGACTGGGCCATTCTAACACATGGATATGTTTTGTTTTAAACCATTCCATTGTTGCCCTGGCTTTATATTTAGGGTCGTTGTCCTGCTGGAAGGTGAACCTCCGCCCCAGTCTCATGTCTTTTGCAGACTCCAAGAGGTTTTCTTCCAAGATTGCCCTGTATTTGGCTCCATCCATCTTCCCATCAACTATGACCAGCTTCCCTGTCCCTGCTGAAGAGAAGCACCCCCAGAGCATGATGCTGCCACCACCATATTTGACAGTCGGGATGGTGTGTTCTGAGTGATGTGCATTGTTAGTTTTCTGCCACACATAGCATTTTGGCCAAAAAGTTCCATTTTGGTCTCATCCGACCGGAGCACCTTCTTACACATGTTTGCTGTGTCCCCCACATGGCTTGTGGCAAACTGCAAATGGCACTTATGCTTTTCTGTTAACAATGGCTTTCTTCTTGTCACTCTTCCATAAGAGCCAACTTTGTGCAGTGCATGACTAATAGTTGTCCTATGGACAGATTCCCCCACCTGAGCTGTAGATCTCTGCAGCTCGTCCAGAGTCACCATGGGCCTCTTGCCTGCATTTCTGATCAGCGCTCTCCTTGTTCGACCTGTGAGTTTAGGTGGATCGCCTTGTCTTGGTAGGTGTACAGTTGTGCCATACTCCTTCCACTTCTGAATGCTCGCTTGAACAGTGCTCCATGGGATGTTCAAGGCTTTGGAAACATTTCTGTAGCCTAAGCCTGCTTTAAATTTCTCAATAACTTTATCCCTGACCTGTCTGGTGTGTTCTTTGGACTTCATGCTGTTGTTGCTCCCAATATTCTCTTAGACAACATCTGAGGCCGTCACAGAGCAGCTGTATTTGTACTGACATTAGTGTACACACAGATGCACTCTATTTAGTCATTAGCACTCATCTGGCAATGTCTATGGGCAATTGACTGTACTCAGACCAAAGGGGGCTGAATAATTATGCACACCCCACTTTGCAGTTAATGATTTGTAAAAAAAATGTTTAGAATGATGTATGATTTTCGATCCACTTCTCACGTGTAAACCACTTTGTGTTGGTCTTTCACGTGGAATTCCAATACAATTGATTCATGTTTGTGGCAGTAATGTGACAAAATGTGGAAAATTTCAAGGGGGACAAATTCTTTTGCAAGCCACTGTATATGTGTATGTATGGTGTAGTGTATGCATCGCAATCTAGGGCCAGTTTAGGGGTAAGCCAATTTACTTATCTGTTTTTTGGGGGGATATGGGAGGAAACCAGAGTGCCTAGAGGAAACCCACACAGGCATGGGGAGAACATACAAACTCCATGCAGATAGTTCCCTGTATGGAATTAGAAACGTAGGACCCAGCGCTGCAACGAGAGTACTATCCACTATGCCACCGTGCGGCGCATTATAAATTATATTTACGCATAAGTATTAAAAAAGATTTACAAAGTTTCAAGCACTAGTATATGCTTTTTCAGCTAATCATTGTCTTATATGTTAATGGGCACATTTACACAAGACTGTTTGCCATAAATACTGTATTTAATAAGTGGGACAGACTGTGTTACGATCTATGCAGCGTGAAGCCGCCAGGAACGGATCGCAATCACGCCAAGAATCACGCAGGCCGGCGAATGCGATTCAAGAAAAAACAAATCGCACTAGTGGAAAATGAGGTGCTGTTGTGATCGGCATAACGGCTGCGATGCACTTATTGAAGCAGATTGCAGCTAGTGGAAAAGGGCCCTAATCTCTCATCAGCCAAAGGAGGAGGTGGTCAGGGTCTGGTGATTTGTGTGCACAGGGAGATAATGGCTGCTGTCTCCGCCCACCTCCTGTTTACTTCAAGTGTGGGTGATGATGGGATGGTGAAGGAGTGGGAACAGCTTTCTCTGTAGAAAGATGATACTGTAATCTCAATAGTAAATTGAGCTACAGAACCAGGACTGTCCTTGACATCTCAAGAGCCTACAGGCACAGAAGACTTGACTCCACCCCTTAACATATGCCACACCCTAGGTCATGCCCGCTTTATGCTGATAAACACATAAAAAGCACACACAAAAATGAAATAAATGAACTGTAAAAGGTAAAGGTGCCATAGAAAAGACATTACACTAAACTGGGAAGCAACAGAATAGACAAACAGCAGAAGACCGTGGAAGGGTGTGAGGTTGACTATATTTAGTCACTGTTCAGCGCAGTGCCTACTATCAGGGGTGGACCTACCTACCATGAAGCCATCTGAATCAAATGATTCAGGTGGCAAAATTGAGGGGGCGGCGTTTGGACAAACCGTTTGGGCCACCTGATGCCTGCCTCCTCTGCGCTCTCCTGTCTGCCTTCTTGGCACACACACTACCCTCCTCATCAATGCATCTCCAAATGCATTCGATCGGTGTCACTTGCCGCTCTGCCCTATGACATCGTAAGCAGGCGAGGTGTCAATATATTCCTCTTATCGAGGCATGGTACGGTAAAACCACATCTCCGGCAATAGATCACCATGGCTAGTCAGAGGGGAAACTGTGGCACGCGACCAATCAGGCGGGAGTGCTGGCACCAGACCGGCCAATCACAGTCACCCACAGCTCCTTTTGCTAACTGGTGCAGAAGGTCTTGTGGGCGGGACCACGGCACAGTCATTGGGCCAATCACTGTACTTGATCAGTAGCAGTGACATCTGATAGGTCAGCTGTGACTGGGTGGTCTGGTGCCAGCACCCCTGCCTGATTGGTCACATGCCAAAGCTTTCCCTCTTACTGGCTATGGTGACGAGGATCTACATCCCTGGGACTTCACATGAAGTCCTACGGGACGTAGATATACTGCAGTAAATGGAGTAAGTAGTTTAAAGCAAATCTAAAGTCTAAAAAATGATGAAAAAGGTGACAGCGGGAAGATGCATTCATTATGTACTAGTGGACCGCAGCCACAAGGCAAGCCACAGTTTGTGTTCCCGAGGCTTAGTAAATCAGCCTGCATGTCACTCTTTACAGGTTCACCATTCAGAGCGTGTGACTGGATTGTAATTCGCAGAAAAAGGGTGCTGAGCTCATAATGGCTTAGAGGGTGGCTGAGGTCCAGACTTCTGCTTGCCTGCAACATTTACACAGCCTTATCTTTCTTACGCTTGTTTGCATTTCTTAGATCTCACCTTTACTCTTTAACTTCTTATATTTATATAAAAAAATAATTTGCCCTTGCTCAGGGTTCTCACAAGTCTGTGTACGTGGGCATACTGCATGGTAAATGTAGGCATATGCTACGCTGCATTTTCCATAGATTAACTGTTTGCTTCGGAAAATGATTGAACAGAAATCTAATAGCCTCTAGGGAACAGTTGATCAATTTATAATTGACTGAACATTGATTGACAAACCAAAACCAGTGATATCCACAGAATATGCTACATAAGAGAGGCATGATGCGTGCTCAGGACCGCGTAGCGGGAACGGGAAAAAAGGGCGCAGGCAGCTAGTGGACAAAAAGGGTGCTGCCATTCACTCCCATAATAAATAAAGTTTAATGGGCGCCGAGCAGGAAAAAAGGGCGCCGGAGATAATTAACGTTTTACAAACGGCGCCCGGAGCTTTTTAATGTTTTATAACTGTGCTTGTCATGATTTACATTTACAAAATGCGCCCGTGACGAATAACGTTTATAAAAAAAACTAAACATATTTATCCTATTTAACTAGAACATTATTTAAAATTGTATCCCTTACTGTTTGTAAAACATTATTATTCACAAAATAAAGCAATCAGTAATGTAACGTAAATTGCAATATATTTTTACAGTCACTATTTGTAAAACATTATTATCCACATAATAAAGCGAACACTAAGGGGGGAGGGGGTTAGGCACCACAAGGGGGGGGGGGTCTTAGGTTTAGGCACTTCCAGGGGGGTCTTAGGTTTAGGCACCACCAGGGGGGTCTTAGGTTTAGGCACCACCAGGGGGGTCTTAGGTTTAGGCACCTCCAGGGGGGTCTTAGGTTTAGGCACCACCAGGGGGGTCTTAGGTTTAGGCACCACCAGGGGGGTCTTAGGTTTAGGCACCACCAGGGGGGTCTTAGGTTTAGGCACCTCCAGGGGGGTCTTAGGTTTAGGCACCACCAGGGGGGTCTTAGTTTTAGGCACCACCAGGGGGGTCTTAGGTTTAGGCACCACCAGGGGTGTCTTAGGTTTAGGCACCCCCAGGGGGGTCTTAGGATTAGGCACCACTGGGGGGGTCTTAGGGTTAGGCACCACCAGGGGGGTCTTAGGTTTAGGCACCTCCAGGGGGTCTTAGGTTTAGGCACCACCAGGTAAGTCTTAGGTTTAGGCACCACCAGGGTCGTCTTAGGTTTAGGCACCCCCAGGGGGGTCTTAGGTTTAGGCACCACCAGGGGGGTCTTAGGTTTAGGCACCACCAGGGGGGTCTTAGGGTTAGGCACCACCAGGGGGGTCTTAGGTTTAGGCACCTCCAGGGGGGGTCTTAGGTTTAGGCACCACCAGGGGGGTCTTAGGTTTAGGCACCACCAGGGGGGTCTTAGGTTTAGGCACCACCAGGGGGGTCTTAGGTTTAGGCACCTCCAGGGGGGTCTTAGGTTTAGGCACCGCCAGGGGGGTCTTAGGTTTAGGCACCGCCAGGGGGGTCTTAGGTTTAGGCACCACCAGGGGGTCTTAGGTTTAGGCACCACCAGGGGGGTCTTAGGTTTAGGCACCTCCAGGGGGGTCTTAGGTTTAGGCACCATCAGGGGGGTCTTAGGTTTAGGCACCACCAGGGGCAGTCTTAGGTTTAGGCACCAACAGGGGGGTCTTAGGTTTAGGCACCACCAGGGGGGGTCTTAGGTTTAGGCACCACCAGCGGGGTCTTAGGGTTAGGCACCACCAGGGGGGTCTTAGGTTTAGGCACCACCAGGGGGGTCTTAGGTTTAGGCACCTCCAGGGGGGTCTTAGGGTTAGGCACCGCCAGGGGGGTCTTAGGTTTAGGCACTGCCAGGGGGGTCTTAGGTTTAGGCACCACCAGGGGGGTCTTAGGTTTAGGCACCTCCAGGGGGGTCTTAGGTTAAGGCACCATCAGGGGGGTCTTAGGTTTAGGCACCACCAGGGGGGTCTAGGGGTTAGGGATAGGTACAGGGAGGGTTCTATGTGAGAGTAGGGTTAGGTATAGTTTTAGTAAAATTTTAGTCATACTTACTAATGTTTTACAACACTTATTATGAACATAGTTATATTTATATAATCGTTATAAACAATATTTTCACATTTTATTATTAGAAAAAACAATAAATGAAGGTTATTCACAATAATGTACAATTATAACGACTAAATATATATTATCGTTTTTTTAACAAACGTAATTATAAGTTTCACTTTTGAAACGGGGAAGATTAACGTTTTCACAATTGCCGATTTCATACACATTATTTAATGATTTATAGATTTCTAAAACATTATTTGTAAACAAAATACAAAACAATATTACCATTTACACCCCGCGCCCTTTTTTCCCGACGCCCTTTTTAGTACATACGCCCAGGTAGCACCTGTTTTATGATGGCAGCAAATCAGCTGCAGTGATTCTGGGCAAAGAGTGTGCTTGGGGTGACAATGACTTTGCTGCACCTGTTTCCTGGGGGCATAAGGTGGGCTACATGCAGCATCCCTGTTAATATGCAAACATTTTTGCGTGGACTGACTCCTACAGGGCATAGCAGTGTCGTTAGTTTAGAGTAGACCCTGCATAGTCTGGCAAGCAGATGCAAAATTGCACAAGCTGTGCCTTTAAAGAGGACCTGAACTCTTGCACAGGAGAGAAAGAGAACACAAAGAAATCTACCCTGCATGTGTTTATAGAGAACAGTCTGTCTAATTCTCCCTTCTCTGCAAGTAATGAGCAAGTGTAATTTGATCTGTCAGCTGTCTGCCAAATTCTGAGCTGATATGTAAACACGGGAGGTTAACTCTTTCTATGCTCCCAGCAAGCCAGGAAGTACGGTAACCAATCTGCAGCATCTCTGTAGGAGCTCTATAAGTTGTAACAAGGAATTGTTTTTCTGTAAAGGTTATTATGTTGTTGCTTATCTTTTAGAGCAGAGAAAAGGTTCTGAGTTCAGGTCCACTTGAATTAGCTGAGAGGCTTATCTGCAACCATTATAGAACAAGAGCTACTTGGTCATGAGCACACACCATGCCTCTCTTTTGTAGTCATCTACAAAATATGCAGCACTTGAGATAGAGCAGGAAGCTCCTTAAACACTTGGGCTAAGGTACATAAGTAACCATATAGGGGTCCACCACATAGCTAAGTGGAGGAATGACTGGAGGTGTATGAGGGATATGTCCTAAAATTGTACTTCTTTCTTATATAAAAGGTTGGGAGACATGAGAATATACCATATTTTCTGTTAGAGGAATGCTAGCACTATAGCCAGGACACTATTCCAGATTAAGGATCTGTTTGATATTTGTCAGAGACTAACTGATGCAGTGCAAGGTGCTTTTCACATATACAGTATTACTATATACTGTTTATATTTTCTTTTCTTTTTTTATCAAAAATTGTATCAGAGTTTCACAGAAAAAAAAAACATGCTTTACAGTGTTGGCAAAATAAACACTTATATACTTAATAAAACCCCTGTGTCCCTGCGTGTGCTGTCTCTGTGTAGCTGGGTCTGTGCTTTTTGCTACTGCGCATGTGCACAACACAGACCCAGACAGCCGTTGAGACAGGACGGAGCCGGGGCGGCGTGTGCGCGGGCGGACGGGCGTGCGCGCATGCATGCACTGTGCAAAAACAGACCTAGAACTTGTTTTTAAACGGGCTTGGGTCAATTAGTATACTTATAAACACCGTATGACATAAATTTGTAGAATTAACAAAAGTTAAACAGTCAAGAAGAATAGGCAGTATGGTGGTTGGCACTCTTGCTTTGCAGTGCTGGGTCCCCAGTCTGAAACCCCTGCAAGGTATTTCTATGTTCACCCATGTTTGCTAGGGTTTCCTCCAGGGGCGTAGCAATAGGGGGTGCAGATGTTGTGACTGCATCGGGACCCTTGGGCCAGAGGGGCTATCGCTCAACTACAGTATTACCTCTCTTTTGGTCCTGTGCTCATAATAATCACTTCTATAGATGCTTTGAATAGTAGTAATCATTAACAAACTGTTCCCCAACCCCTTCTTGCACCTCTGGGACTGTGGTTGCCATTGGCAGGTTTTGGTGCGCCGTATCAATTGTTATGTATAGAGTGCTTGGGGGGGGGGGGGGGGCAATGTAAAACTTGCATCAGGGAACACAGCTCCTTAGCTACGCCACTGGTTACCTCCCACGTCCCAAAAACATACAGGTATGTTAAATGGCTTCCCTCTAAATTGTCCATAAACTACAATCCATACGCTACACTATACATTGACATTGTCCCTAAACTATGATACATACATAGACATAACTATGGTAGGGATTAGATTGTGAGCCCCTCTGAGAGACAGTTAAGTGACAAGATAATATATACTCTGTACAGCACTGCGGGAGATGTCCTATACATACTAAATAATCATAATAATAGACAAACATACAGTATCCTTATGTCCCCTGTCTACCATCACAAATCCACATATGGCTGGTAGACCAGAAGTACATCTGTTTGAACATCTAAAAATGGAAAGCGGAGGAGCGCTCCATAGTGTAAAACCAATTTAAAAGGAAAGGACTGGGGTCCACCTGGACCACGACCTCTGCAGGCCACGGAGGACGCAGCAGGCGGCTCCCCAGGTTCCCAGGACAGGGCTTTGCCCTTATCTGATATGCTTGTATGCATTTACTTTCTAGTAAGTGCAATTTTGTTTTGCGCATTTTAATTCATTAAAATTGGTTTTACACTATGGAGCGATCCTCCGCTTTCCATTTTTTTACAAGAATGCCTTCCAGCCGGGCATGAAGGAGCTGCCTACTGTGTGAAACCATAAATCTTTGCCCATAAATCCCCGGTGTCCAGAAGCGCAAGAATTTCCCTTCGTTTGTTTGAACATCTAACTGGCTATCAAACCAGATGGTCTTGAAGAGACGATAACCAGCATAGTTCCTTTAGTGATTCTGGGAGTTTTATATAAAAAACTATAAACCCTTCCCCGCATTTTCAAACTCTTTTCCACTGTGTCATAAAGACTTCACTACCCATGAACCCTTGCCCAGATGTTGACCAAAAGAAAAAAACAATAAACCAAACCCTAAACTGAAGATGTGCTGTAGGAACCCAGGTTTTTTTTTTTAAAAAAGAGATACCTTTAACTCTTTTAAGCGTATACTGTAGGTGATGCAATGTGAGTACATTACTATATTTTCTGTCTCTTATGTTTTCCCTTTTTTTCTTTTATTTCTTCAAAGGTTGTCAATGGATTTAATTATAGAATCACTCTGATCATTGAGCCAACGGGATGTCTAAAAGAAGAAAATTTTGAAACTTGCACGACTCCACCCCTGGAGGACATGAAGGTAATATTTGTATGTATAATAATTAAACTTCCACAAGGGGCAGCACTCTATTGGTGGTAAAAAAGCCTATACTAAAAAAAAAATCAACCTCCACTCAACTGGAGTCCCCTCTGATTTAAGCCTCCTACAGTCGTATGAGGACTTTTGCCCATCAGGGGTCAGGACTTGACCCTTCAGGCGACAGTTTGGAGCCAAGGTTGTACAGACATGTTGCTGGCCTGCAGGATAGCAACACGTTTTGTTGCCCTGTGGGGGAAGGAGGGCTGATGGAGGAGTGTAACGAAGTGGGCGGGGTGAGCGTGAAGAGCAGTGCTCTCAGCCAGCGCTTGGCCGAGTCAATCCACTGGGCGGATCGCTCACCAACACGACGAAGCTTATCGGGAGCTGCTGGACACACATAAGATTCTTATTCATTATTAGCCTCCTCAGCCACTGGGCGGATCGCTCGCCAACACGACGAAGCTTATCGGGGGCTGCTGGACACACTTCATATTCTCAGTCATTATTAGCCTCCTCAGCCAAGTTTAATCCAGCATGGCCACACACGATACAATAAAAGGATTTGATTTTTGCTGCAATTTGATAAAAACTCTGTTGTACAGAAAAATCCGAAATCTTTTTTTCCTTTCGAGTAAGTAATCTGATAACATTTTCAGGTTGTATCGATATGTCTATTGGAAGTGGCTGATTTTTCTGATCAGTTTTTATGAGAGCTAAATCGTGTAGGATTGATTGTCAATTTCTCGATTTATAGGCTCAAGGCAATTTTTTTCAGCTTTTTCACAACTGTGGACAAATTGAACACCTGTGTTGGTCAGATTTGTTAAATGTTACAGTCAATAAGAACACCCAATGTGTGTGTGCAAAGCCAGACCAGAAAGGAGAGACATACTGGGCTGTGCTTCCTCCCTGCTGGCCTGCAGCATCCTGGCTCTGATCCCCAGGATTCCAGGTATGTGCTGCCCCAGCACCGCATCACTCACCCACTCTCAGCAGATTAGCGATGGGGTCACATGCTCCAAGTGAAGTCCTGCTTCCTCTCTGACTATAGCGGCGTCTCATGTGACCCGCCAGAGCCTAGGGCAAACACTGAAATTGCGCCTCCCCCCACCCTGGTCAGAGCCCCTCTTCCCCTCTAAAAACAGCATCCTTACTCACGTATATGAGTTGCCTGTGTTTTTGGCTCGGGATATTACTGAAGTTACTATTTTTGGAAATATCTCTTCTTATTCCGTCTTTCCTCTTTTCTAACACTAAGCCAAGTGCACCCTACATACATGAATTAAGCAGCCATGTTCCCCAGATAACAGAATTAATCTGATCTGAGTCTGAATGACAGGCAGGCATGGGGACGCAGCACAGGAACTGGCATGGCGCCCATGATGCTGAGGTGCCCATGGCACAAGACATGCCTGCACCCCTTTAGATACGCCTCTGCATGCATATCGCATTACCATAGCATTGCTCTCATTAACTGTGTACCGTGGATTGTGCTAATTGTGCACCGCACAGTATTCTGCTGGTGTTAGTACCGTATATTCCGGCGTATAAGACGACTGGGCGTAGAAGACGACCACCCAACTTTTCCAGTAAAATATAGAGTTTGGGATATACTCGCCGTATAAGACTACCCCTCTTCCAACACACACCAAATAAAAATAAAAAAAATCATGTACTGGTGCTATGTATGAACAGATACTGGTGCTGTACTGTATGTGTTACCCAGTATATAACAGTATATAGTCAATTGACTTGTTGCATTGGTCAACTCTCCTTTAGTAGACTGGTCAGCTCTCCTTGTCTACCTGTTCAGAGCGGTATGGAATAATAGATTGCGCTCCCTCAGCAGGGAGATCTGAGAAGTGGTAACAGGATAGGGCGTATCACCCGGCATCAATGACACCCGGCGTATAGGACAACCCCCAACTTTTCAGAAGATTTTTAAGAGTTAAAAAGTAGTCTTATATGCAGGAATATACAGTATTACTAATATTACAGTGCACTGCCTGTCTAACTGTGCATGGCAATACTACCGGTGGGTCGTGCATCAGGCCCATGGTGTTTATGACATGTCTGTTACAACAGACACCACAATCACAATGGATGGACACAGAGGAACGTACATTGTATCCACTGTGACTGTCTACCTATTGGATCAGTAAGTGTGATCCCAGCCTAAGAACAATGAATGAACTGTATGTAAAGTTCTCTTTAATGACACCACTGAAGTTACTGCATGGAAAAGTGAACATCCCTCTTCAGTGGTGTCATTAAAAGGCCAGCTGGGAAGCTTAAAAAGTCAAATGGGAAGGACTTCCTGCTGACACTGGATAACTTCCGCTGGACGGCTAGCAACAGTTAAGCCTGGATCACACATAAATCTGCACGTCTGGTCCAGTACTGTCCTGTATTGCATTCATTATCTGTTAGTTTTACCTGACTGCACCAGAAATGCATGCCTTTTATGTGTGAGCACACCCGTAGAACCATACACCAAACTAATACAAAACTGACAGGACTGGACCGAAAATCTTCACCTTTTATGTGTGAACACACCCATAGAAACCCTATGTTAGTTACCTGGTAACTTCATTTTTAGTAACCTCCAGGACAGGTCCACCATGAGACGATATAGGCTCCTCCCAGGAACAGGAAACGTCCAATTGAGTACTCTATAAATTTTATCCGACACCCTCACTCGCCAGTCTAACACAAGAACTGTTTATTAGGTAACACCAAGGGTGTCATACACATTATTATCATATATATATATATATATATATATATATATATATATATATATATATATATATATATATATATATATATATATATATATATATATATATATATATATATATATATATATATATATATATATATATATATGTGTGTATATATATATATATATATATATATGTGTGTATATATATATATATATATATATATATGTGTGTATATATATATATATATATATATATATATATATATATATATATATATATATATATATATTGTGAGGGATCAGCTGCAAATGGTGAGTACTCAGCGGGAGATAGCAGCACAGACAGGTGTATTTTCCACAACAAACAATAGTTTATTGGACAGCAGGCTTCTTAAACAGCAGTCTTTTGGCAGTTTGTAAGGTACAGTTCAAATGAAAAACAAAATGCCAGTCCAGGCCAGCAGCTTACATTCAGCTTTCAATATCAGGAACACACCAAACTCCATGTGCAGCCTGCACTTTCTCTCCAGAGCAAAACCAGCTTCCTGGAATCAAACGTGAAGTCTTTCTCAGCAGACTGTCAGACCTTGCTGGTCACACACTCTCTCTCTCCTCCTACTCCAGCCTTTCAAAGCTGCTCTGTTAACTCTTTGTGAGCCTGACTCCAGCAGAAGCCCACATACACAGAGCAAACGATCCACCCAGGATCTGGCGACCAGATGCGCCCGCCCACTCTGCATCTGGTCAGCTCCGGACCCAAGTAAGATTTTTAACCTCTGTCCATGTGACAGACAGCCAAAACCTTTTTATTCCGGAGCTGCTACTGGATGTAGCGTCTGATCCCAGGTGGAATGTACCTCCCATCCAACACAACCTGGGACAAATCGATTACCTCCTGGGTATCGACTTTGTCACATACTCCCCCCCTCTGTTCGATCCCGTGGGATCGGACACAGTCTGCGGCAAGACAGAATGCCCTTGATAGAGCATCTGCATTGCCATGCAGTCTTCCAGCTCTGTGCTCCACAGAAAAATTAAAGGGCTGTAATGCCAGAAACCAGCGCGTTACCCTTGCATTTTTCTCTTTGTTTTGAGACATCCATGTGAGAGGAGCATGGTCGGTAATGAGGCGAAAGCGACGGCCCAAGAGATAGTACCGTAGAGCCTCGAGTGCCCACTTGATGGCCAGACACTCCCGCTCCACGATACTATATCTTTCTTCGGCTGCGGTCAGCCTTCGACTCAGATACACAACTGGGTGCTCCTCTCCATTGACGATTTGGGATAGGACTGCTCCTAACCCCACAGCTGAAGCATCTGTCTGTACCAGAAACTCTTTTTTAAAATCAGGCGTGACCAAGACTGGACCCCTGCACAAAACCTCCTTAAGACCTTGAAAGGCTTCTTCAGCCTCCTGTCCCCATGCACCCATGGAGGAACTTTTCCCTTTTGTGAGGTTTGTAATGGGAGTGGCCAAAGTGGCAAAATTTGGAATGAACCTCCTATAATAGCCCACCAAACCTAAGAAGGTCCTGACCTGCTTTTTCGTGGTAGGCCTAGGCCAGTCCCTTATGGCCTCCACTTTCTGCACTTGGGGCTTAATCAGACCTCTCCCAATTGTGTACCCCAGGTAACGAGCCTCCTCCAACCCTACTGCACACTTCTTGGGGTTCGCTGTCAGCCCCGCCTTTCTAATGGCATCCAGGACCGCCTGGACTTTCGGAAGATGGCTTTCCCAATCTGTACTGAAGACGACCACGTCGTCCAAATAAGCCGCAGCATACCGTTGATGCGGCCTGAGGATCTTGTCCATCATCCTTTGAAAGGTGGCTGGGGCCCCTTGCAACCCAAACGGCATCCTGACATACTGAAACAGCCCTTGGGGAGTCGAGAAGGCTGTCTTCTCCTTGGCTGATTCAGTTAAGGGCACCTGCCAATATCCCCGGGTCAAATCTAAGGTGGTGACATATCTTGCGGGGCCCAGCCTTTCGACTAACTCATCTACCCTTGGCATAGGGTAGGCATCAAATTTTGACACCTCATTCAATTTTCTGAAGTCATTACAGAAACGAATGGATCCGTCAGGCTTCGGAACTAGCACTATGGGGCTATTCCATTCGCTGTTGGACTCCTCAATAACCCCCAGTTCCAGCATTCTTTCTACTTCCCCTGCTATGGCCTGTCTGCGAGCTTCAGGTATTCTATAAGGTTTAAGGCGGACCTGTACATGGGGCTCAGTCACAATATCATGCCTGATGACTTGGGTACAACCCGGAAGTTCCGAGAACACCTCTTGATTCCGTAAGAGGAACTCTCGGACCTCCCGTTTCTGTGAAACAGACAGCACCTCAGCCACCTGTACCAGCTCTATTCCACCCTTGGTGGATTCTTGAGTAACCTGAGAAGCTGCAAGGGCCACCCTCTCTTTCCAGGGTTTCAGTAAATTCACATGGTATATCTGTTCTGGCTTCCTCCGGCCAGGCTGGTAAACCCGGTAATTCACCTCCCCGACCTTTTCAATAATCTCATATGGACCTTGCCACTTAGCCAAAAACTTGCTTTCAACCGTGGGAACCAACACCAGGACCCGGTCCCCAGGACTGAAAGCTCGCACCTTTGCTGACTTATTATAAACACGAGACTGTGCCTCCTGGGCATGTTGCAAATGCTCTCTGACTAAAGGCATCACCGCTGCAATCCTATCTTGCATACCAGACACATGTTCAACAATACTTCTGTAGGGGGTGGCCTCTTGCTCCCAGGTTTCTTTGGCTATATCCAGAATTCCCCGTGGGCATCGCCCATACAACAACTCAAACGGCGAAAAACCTGTGGAAGACTGAGGGACCTCCCGAATTGCAAACATTAAGTAGGGCAAAAGGCAATCCCAATCTTTGCCATCCTTGTCCACTACTTTCTTTAACATATTTTTTAAGGTTTTGTTGAATCTTTCCACAAGCCCGTCCGTTTGAGGGTGGTACACTGAAGTACGAATCTGATCGATCTTCATCAGTTTACACACTTCTTTCATCAATTTAGACATAAATGGGGTACCCTGGTCTGTCAAAATTTCCTTTGGCAAACCTACTCTGGTGAACATGTGGAACAACTCACGTGCAATCACTTTAGACGACGTATTTCTCAGGGGAACCGCTTCTGGGTAGCGAGTAGCATAGTCCACTACCACCAGAATGTATTGGTGACCGCGCGCTGATCGAACCAATGGCCCCACTAGGTCCATGGCTATCCTTTCGAAGGGAACTTCGATAATAGGCAAGGGGACGAGCGGACTTCGAAAATGGGGAGCCGGAGCACATGTTTGGCATTCGGGACAGGATTCGCAGTAAGCTTTTACATCTCCATGTACCCCAGGCCAAAAGAATCGCTGCAGGACACGGTCCCTAGTTTTTTCGGTACCCAAATGTCCCCCCAGGGCATGTTTGTGCGCTAGGTCTAGGACCATTGTGCGATATGACTTGGGGACCACGAGTTGTTCCACAACCTCACCCTGAATTTTACAAACCTGGTACAGCAAGTCTGACTGTACCGCCAAATGAGGAAATACTTTCTCAGCCCCGACCACTTGGGGTTCACCGTTCAACACCTTGACATTTTCCCACGCTTTTGCCAGCGTAGGATCCCTTAACTGGGCAGTCCCAAAGTTATCCCGAGAAACCTCCAGCTCTGGTAGGACCGAGCCCTCAGAGGTCTCTGGGGATAACTCAGAGTCCCCAGCAAACACCTCCAAGGGAGAAAACATTTCATTACCATCAGTTTCTGTATTGTTTTTAGATTCCAGCTCTCTTAAGCCTCCACAGTTATCCCCTTCCCACAAGTTCCAGAACAGTGGAAAGTCCCTCCCCAGAATGACACTATGTGCCAAGTTCGGGCTCACCACTATTTCCTGAGTGGCAGGTCCACAGTTTGTTTCAATGGTGAGAAGGGCGGTGGGGTATTGTTTAGAGTCCCCATGAACACATTGTACTGTGACCCGACGATTCCCCAGCCAGGCCGGGTCCACTAAACTGGAATGCACCAGGGTCACCAAGCTACCAGAGTCTAAGAGAGCCTGGACAGTTTTTCCAGCAATTTTTACCACCGCCAAATGAGAGTCACAGCTTGCGATATACACAGGTCGCGCAAACAAGGACCTGTGACGAGTGTAATCGCACTCCATGGGTTCAACTGCCTGAGGACAGTTAGCAGCAATATGTCCCCACTCTTTACATTGCCAACATTGTAGCGAGGATCGACTTCTTACCATTGTGCCTGGTCGACCTCGGCCTGCAGAGCTTGGCTCACTGACCACACCCCCCACAAAGTCAGCTTTTGTCTTACCAGTTACCTGGGGTGCTGCCAGTCTCCGGGTAGCTGAGCGCTGGCCTGTGGCCCAAGCCAAAGAGTCCTCTGCAGCCAGATAACGTTCCAACAGCGCAATGAGTTCATCTGCTGACTGTGGATCGGCATGACTCACCCACCTTCGCAAAGCCGGCGGTAGGGAGCGCAAGAATCGGTGAATGGTAACTCTTTCAACGACCTCCGGAGCTGTCAACTTCTCAGGTTCCAACCACTTCTTTACCAAGTGGATTAGATCGTGCATCTGGGATCTTGGAGAGCATCCGGCTGAATAGGACCACTGGTGAACTTGCTGGGCTCGCACAGCCGGGGTGACACCAAGTCTACGCAGGATCTCCTCCTTCAGCTTGTCGTAGTCTTTAGCATCCTCTAGGGCAAGGTCGAAGTAGGCCTTTTGAGCATCCCCAGTCAGGAATGGCGCTACCAATCCTGCCCATTGCGTTTCAGGCCAGGCTTCCCTCTCCGCTGTCCTCTCAAAAGTATGGAGGAACGCCTCGACATCATCATGGGGAGTCAGCTTCTGCAAGAAGTGGCTGGCGCGGATGGTGCCTCCACCGCCAGGTACCAGAAGCTGTCCCTCTTGGTTCCGAGCCACAAGTTGTTGCACCAACTCACTCACTGCTTTCCTGTCAGCCTTAGCAGTCTGACGATCGGCCTCCGCAGCTACAGCCAGACTCTTACACAGTGCAACTGCTTGCTGCTGTACTGCCTCTGTATGTTGTTGCAGGGCTGTGTTCGTTTTCCGCTGCTCAGCATTAGCCTGTTGCAAGGCCGCATTCGCCAACACCAGCTGCTTCACCATTTCATCCATGCTGCTGTTCAAATTTTAAATCTTGCGCCAAACACACTGTCGCTGTAGGCATGCTAAGTTGCCCGCATCCGAGCACCAATTGTGAGGGATCAGCTGCAAATGGTGAGTACTCAGCGGGAGATAGTAGCACAGACAGGTGTATTTTCCACAACAAACAATAGTTTATTGGACAGCAGGCTTCTTAAACAGCAGTCTTTTGGCAGTTTGTAAGGTACAGTTCAAATGAAAAACAAAATGCCAGTCCAGGCCAGCAGCTTACATTCAGCTTTCAATATCAGGAACACACCAAACTCCATGTGCAGCCTGCACTTTCTCTCCAGAGCAAAACCAGCTTCCTGGAATCAAACGTGAAGTCTTTCTCAGCAGACTGTCAGACCTTGCTGGTCACACACTCTCTCTCTCCTCCTACTCCAGCCTTTCAAAGCTGCTCTGTTAACCCTGTGTGACCTGACTCCAGCAGAAGCCCACATACACAGAGCAAACGATCCACCCAGGATCTGGCGACCAGATGCGCCCGCCCACTCTGCATCTGGTCAGCTCCGGATCCAAGTAAGGTTTTTAACCTCTGTCCATGTGACAGACAGGCAAAACCTTTTTATTCCGGAGCTGCTACTGGATGTAGCGTCTGATCCCAGGTGGAATGTACCTCCCATCCAACACAACCTGGGACAAATCGATTACCTCCTGGGTATCGACTTTGTCACAATATATATATATATATATATATATATATATATATATATATATCTTAAGTAGGGTGGGTTACGGACCTGTCTTGGAGGTTACTAAAAATGAAGTTACCAGGTAACTAACATAGGGTTTTTCCAGTAACCTCCAGGACAGGTCCACCATGAGAAGATGGGCAAGAATCTTACCATTTTAGGGTGGGTTAGCTGCCTGCAGAACTTTCCTTCCAAAAGATTGCTGTCTTGCAGACATCAGATTCACCCTGTAATGTCTTGAAAAGGTACCAAGGCTTGACCATGTCGCTGCTCTACAGATTTCTTCCGGCGTAGCACCCGTTCTGTAAGCCCATGACGTGGCTGTTGCCCTAGTAGAATGAGCTCTTACAGTCCCTGATAGGTTTGACCCTCTCAACTTGTAAGCTTCCTCTATACATAGGCCTCAATTCACTAAGCTTATCTCCTGTCTTTAATAACTCTTCTAGAGTTGTTACCATGGTGATAAGGCATGTAGTATTCAGGAAACATTTTACCTCAGGCAAACCTAAAGTTAACTCTTCTGTCTTTAAGTTAACTCTCCAATCCTTAAAATAACTCCACAGTTAAAGACAGGCTGTTCATTAACTGCGTGTGAAAATAACTACAGAGGAGGTAACTTAACTACAGAGGAGGTAACTTAACCACAGAGGAGGTAACTTAACCACAGAGGAGGTAACGTAAGGAATGAAGAGATAAGATAACTTTCTTACTAGTGGAGGTAAGTTTTCTCTTGCCTTATTATCTCCAGCATGGTCTTAGTGAATTGAGGCCATAGTCTTATCCACTTTGCTATTGTTCTTTTAGACATCTTCATGCCCTTAGAGGCCCCTATAATGTTTATAAATAAGGCTCTAGATTTTCTAATATCTGCTACTGCTTCCAAATAATTTATCAAAGATCTCCTGACATCCAGTGATGGTTCTGTATTATAAGAAGGCAATGTAATCTCCTGAGATCTGTGAAACCTTGTAGATACTTTCGGTAGAAATTCTTCACATGTCTTCAGAACTACTTTATCACTGTAGATAGTGCAGAAGGGTTCGTCACAACATAGAGCCTCCATCTCACTTACTCTTCTCGCTGACGTAATTGCTATCAAGAATATCGTCTTCGTTGTTAATAAGTTCAATGATATATCCGATAATGGTTCAAAAGGCTCCTTTTTTAACACCCCAAAACTAAAGATAAGTCCCACGTAGGGATCTTCTTAACTATCATTGGTCTCTTCCTCTCTATAGATCTAAAAAATTGAATGATAAGAGGATCTGATGCTAACTTAATATTCAAAAATGTTGACAAAGCCGCCACCTGAACCTTCATAGTACTGAGAGCTAAATTTTTCTCCATTCCATCCTGCAGGAATTCCAACACCATAGGAATAGTATCTCCTGAAAATCCTGACTGTTCTTGCCACATATTAAACGTCTTCCAATACTTTAGATATATTTTACGAGTTATATTCTTTCTGCAGTCTAACATTGTCGTAATGACTCTTTCTGAAAGACCCCTCTTCCTTAGAGGAGACCTCTCAGAAGCCAAGCAGATAGATTTAGATTTGGAATGCAACCTAGACCCTTTCCTGACCTCAAGATTACTGACTCCTTCTGTGGAATCCTCCATGGACCGTCCAGTCTCATTTTTAGAAGTATTGGATACCAACTTCTCCTTGGCCAGTCTGGTGTTATCATAATCACCGTAGTCCTTGACTGCATTAGCTTTTGTAACACCCGAGGTATTAGTTGTATCGGAGGAAATGCATACGCCCTGTTGAATATCCAATTCTGGCTGAGTGCATCCACTGCTTCTGCTCCCTCTCTGGGATTCAGTGAGTAGAACCTCTTGCACTTTGTGTTTTGTCTGTTTGCGAATAGGTCTATTTGAGGACGACCCCACTTCCTGACTAATACTCTGAATATCCTGTTTGATATCTCCAATTCTGTATTCGACAGTCTGTGTCTGCTTAGAAAATCCGCCATGTTGTTTAGAGATCCTTTTAGATGAATCGCTGATAACGAAAGGAGATTCTCTTCTGCTAACATCAATATTTCCATCGAGAGTACCAGGAACTTTTTTGATCTTGTTCCTCCCTGACGATTTATGTATGCCACTGCTGTGGTGTTGTCTGTCCTGATCTGAACATGCTGTCCCTTTAATAGCTGTAATAACTGTATCAGAGATTCTCTTATTGGTCTTAGTTCCCTGTAATTTGAGGACTGGTTTCTTACTGTTCTTGTCCAAAGACCCTGAAGTACCTTTCCCTCTAAATGTGCCCCCCATCCTAATAGGCTTGCATATGTAGTAATCACTTTTTGTGTGGGACAATTCCATAGTCTTCCCTCCGTGAGGACCTTCTCTGTCAGCCACCAATCTAGTGACCTTAGGACTTGTTCCAGTAAAATTACTGTTTTCTCCAGATCCTCCTGTTTCTTGCTCCAGTTTTTCATCATCCAGAACTGTAGATTTCTCGTGTGCATCAGAGCCCACTGAACAGCTGGAGAAGTTGATGTTAGAAATCCTAATACCTTCATGATTTCTCTTATTGACATGGCCGGGTCTGCCCTGCAATCTACTATAATTCTTTTTGTCTTTAACACTTTTTCTTCCGTCAGATAAAGTCCTTGAGTGTCTGTGTTACGAAAAAGAAAGTTCCTTTTCGCTCCTTTCTTATTAATGGCCCAGGGTTTCTTTCTCTGTTGAAACGTATCCCTATTATCCTGTCTGTTTTTCCTGAAAAATCTTTTGTTCTGAATAAATTTATTTTTCTTTGGAAAGCCTTTCTTCCTATCGGAAGTTCTCTCCAATATCTCATCCAACTGGGCTCCAAAAAGCAATTCTCCATCAAACGGTATATTACACACCCTAGCTTTAGAGGCCTGACTGCCATCCCAGTTCTTTATCCAGAGATTACATCTGGCCGTATTAATTAATGCACTTGTTTTAGCATTTACCCTAATATTTTCTGCTGCTGCATCAGTAATATAATCTGTAGCCTTGGATACCACTTCTAATGACTCTAAAATTTCTTTTTTAGATGCCCCTCTCTCAACATTTTCTTGAACATTCTTTACCCACAGGGCCAATACTCTCGACACACAAGTCGTGGCTGCCGCAGGTCTAAAGTTAGCTCCCGCTGAAGACCAGGCTTTCTTTAAAGCAAATTCGACTCTTTTATCTTGTGGGTCCTTGAGGTAACCTAAATCCTCAAATGCTAGTTCGTTGTCCTTATTCACCTGTGAGAAAGCTGCATCTAATCTGGGGCAACGATCCCATGTCTTTATATCCCCTTCTGAAAAAGGAAATCTTTTAATAAACCCTTTGGACATGAATAATTTCCTATTAGGAAATTTCCATTGACTCATTATGGTATTTTTAGTGGACTTATGAATGGGGAATGTCAGTGGCTCTGATGGCTCCATTCCCTGATATAATTTGTCATGAATTGACACTTCTTCCGTCTTTTTTGGTTCAACTTTAATTTATTAAATAGCTAAAATGAGCTCTTTAGTCTCATCAGCTGGAAACCTAAATCTCGAGACCTTCTTAGGATCCGATTGGCTCTCCACACTCCTTACTGAGGATGCATCAGATTCATCATCATCTCCTTCATTATCCTCATCCTCTTCCATGGCCTCCTCCTCTGACGAAGAGACCACTCTTCTCTTATTAGACTTATTTTTATGTTTAATCGGATGTTCTGGCTGTATCTGATCAGAACTATGTTCAGGCGCTAAAACAGTTGCTGTGCTAGCTGATGCCGCAACTGCTTCCACTGCCGGATTCACAGCTTCTGATAGGGCTTCCTTTAAAGATTTAATCGTATCTGACATCTCTTGTTTCATAACAGATCTGATCTCTTCCTGTAATGTCCCTGACTGCTCCTGAATTAATTTTACTAGGCAGGGTTGACAAAACTGTCTGGCATAAGTATGGGCAAGCTTTGTGTCACAGAGCGGGCACCGCCTTCTTGGCCTTGAAGGGTCAGTAGATTCTGTGCCCTAAAATAAAACATATTTTTCCCCAAATCTAGTTATTTATAGGGAACCTAAAGCGAAAAGAATATGGAGGCTGCCATATTTATTTCCTTTTAAACAATACCAGCTGCCTGGCAGCCCTGCTGATCCTCTGCCTTTAATACCTTTAGCCACAGACCCTGAACAAGCATCAGAGATCAAGTGTTCTGACTAAAGTCTGACTGGATTAGCTGCATGCTAGTTTCTGGTGTGGTTCAGACATTAGTGCAGCCAAAGAGATCACCAGGCTAGCCAGGAAACTGGTATTGCTTTAAAGGAAATAAGTATGGAAGCCTCACTTTCGGTTCCCTTTAAGTTAAAACTATTATAGAGTATTTTTTAATCTTTGTCACTCATTGCTTTTGCTTTAGGTGGAACAGTGTACATTTTTTCTGGAAGAAACAATCCCAGCTTTCTCTCTAGTAATGCTCGCCAAAAGCTGCGTTGATGTGTGAATGACAGCTGCCTCTTACAATTCTAGAGCTTCTAAACTCCTACAATGTGTTCCAAGTCTGCCGAAGGAGCCATCTGTGTGTTTTATCACAATATGCTGTCCATGTTCATTACCCACTAATATTATCTGCTGCTATTTAATCAATAAATATTTTTTTTAAGTTGATAGCGTTGTCAGTTTTTTGTTTGTTATAAGTGTAACTGTATACTTCACTTCAGGTCATGTTCACACTAACGATAGAGAGAGCTCAAAATGAATGCTAGTTGGATGCTATAGATAGAAGATATAAGAATGGTAATAATATAATAGCACTACTAAAGTCTCCTTTATAAGTAATAACTAAGTCAAGAGGTACTGCCTCTCCATGTGAAGCATGAGGTCATGAGTTCGACTCCAGGGTAAAAAAAAGAGAATATCCATGTTCTGTTACCAGCCAGTCTATTTGAATTGAAGTGGAAATGAACTCAGAATTTCCTTTCTGCTCTGAAAGATTAGCCACAGCATGATTGTTTACCTTTCTGGAAATAACATTTCTTCATTACAATTTATGGAAATCTTAAAAAAACTGAAGTGTAGAACTTCAGCAACTTTACAGGGCCAGAGTTAGGACACCTACAAATACCTGGGTAATTCTGCATCAGAAAATTCTTCAAAATAACAAAAAAGCAACAAAGGTGCACACTACTGCTCTCTCCCTTTAAAGGGACCCTGAGCAGTGCTTAAAAATGAAATGGTGACTTACCTGGGGCTCCCTCCAGCACACCGTAGGCTGCAAGGTCCCCTGGTGCCTTCCTGGCTCCTCTACCGCTCCCGCCGGTGGCTCCGTACTTCGGCCACTTTGTGGCTGAAGTAGTCAGTACGCTTCCTATACGAGCTTGGTATGTGTCATCAGGGCAGCCGGTGTGAGTCCTGCGCATGCGTTCTCTAACTCTGAACGGCGCATGCGCGGGACTCTCATGCCGGCCACCGTGATGACACGTAGCAGCCAACATGATGATGCATACCGAGCTCATCTAGGAACGACTTCAGCCAGAAAGTCACTGAAGAACGGAGCCGGCAGCTGGCTCGGGAAGAGGAGCCAGGACGACGCCGGGGGACCTTGCGGCCTACAGTGGGCTGGAGGAAGCCCCAGGTAAGTCGCAATTCCATTTTTAAAGAACTGCTCAGGGTCCCTTTAATATATACAAAGAGAAAAAAACCCTCCTAGACACCTCCCAGCAGAGTATAAAAACAGAGTTGTACCAGCTGTGCCTAGCATTTTTGAAAATGGACATGAAATGCAAACAATGGATACCAACGCATTGCTAACCAGATAACGGGTGTGCTGAATCCATCAAAATGGGTCTATTACAATTATACACGACTCAAGTCCGGTTTAGCCATATGTATGTGTACGCCATTGGTGAGCTGGGCGCAGGGTGAGACAAATGACAGTTCGCCCTGCTGCCACTCAAATCCCCAGTAGAGTTAAATACTATTCCCTTTCCGAATCGGAGAAACTCACACGGAGATGTAATTCAAAGTCCAGTGCCTGCCAGAACCCAGAATTACCCTTAGGCACCCCGCACAGTATAATATTACTGTTATGGCGGCGCCTAGTCTCGACGTTCATTGCTGAGAACCATGCACCGAAACCACCTGCTTCACCGTATTTTCACCGAGTTAAGCACTTCTGTGAGCGTTTGGATTTACAACGCTATAAGTGGAGGCTTGAGAGGTCACGTGTGGGTGAGTGCGCACCACTGGGCATACGACTAGTGAGCATGCCTGCAGCATCTGCGAGGCTTCTTTCACACTGCTGAAGCTGAGAGCACTGAATTCACCACCTGTCAGCTTCTCCTGTGCACTGGCGCATGGTAGCTCTCAGGCATGAGCAGTGAGGAGGAGGACCCCCGTCCCCACTGAGTCACATCTGAGTGTGGCCCTCCGTAAACACTTTTTTTTGCTTTTCTTTTTTGCATGCAGTTCAAACATCCTGTGGCCTAATAAAGGTGGCCAAGTTCCAAACAGAAGCTGGGAGAAAAATAAAGTAGAAAGTATATAACTGACAGGACATGCAAGAGATTGGAGAAAAGCTTTGGGTTGGTGTGCCATCTACTGGAGGAAAAGAGGTGAAGGCAGCTGGATATAGATAGCGGTAGGCAGAGCCCACACTAATTAAAATCAGTGTGCAAAATTGTGAAGATACGTTTGCCGTAGATGTAATGTATCTCAATTGCGTTACATTATATATCTGATTTTGTGCAAATTTGTGGGGTTTTTTTTTCCATGTGTGATTTCTGTTTCAATACAAGTCATTGGGAATGCAGAAAATTTGCATAAAAATTGAAAGTTTGCATGGATGTATTTCACACAAGTTTGCAGCCAATTAGTTAATTTACATGAAAAACCATCGAATGACATTCACAGAAAAATCTCAATGTGAGCTTCCACATATAAACATAGCAAAAAGACTGAAGTGTGCACCAAAAAAAACCTCAAATGCAATAAATTATAAATTGTATAATCATAAAATCTTAATGCATACAACCATAGAACAAAATGATTGAGTGGATTTGTAGTGTAGGAGCGCCATCTGGTGGGCATTTGTGTAAAAATAATAAAGGAGTAGATTTTGAAGATTATAGTAGTACACAGAAATCATTTTGAGGTTTTCTGTGTACTCACTGAGCCCATCAGTGTGTTCTCAATTCAAACATCCAAAGTTTTCCTCTCTTTTTCATATCTCCAGGGTAAGTATCTGCTTCATGTTCAACCTGGGAAAAAAGTCTTCAGTCTTTTTGGGGCATTTCCTTAAAGGGGCATTACAGCGAAAAACTGTAAAATTTAAAATATGCGCAAACATACAAATAAGTACATTTTTTTCCAGAGCAAAATGAGCCATAAATTACTTTTCTCCTATAATGCTGTCACAGTAGGTAGTAGAAATCTGACAGAAGTGACAGGTTTTGGACTAGTCCATCTCTATAAGGGATTCTCAAGGATATATTTATTTTCAAAAGCACTTTGTGGATGGCAGTTGCTCTGTTCAACTGGCAAAAAATTGTGTAGTGAGCAGGGAAGCTGGCCAGCGTCATTGTTTAAATCCTTTTTCAGGAATATCTTTATAAAGAATAAAAGCCTTGCTGAGAATCCCCTATGAAGAGATGGACTAGTCCAAAACCTGTCACTTCTGTCAGATTTCCACTACCTACTGTAAGTGACAGCAACATAAGAGAAAAGTAATGTATGGCTCATTTTACTCAGGAAAAATGTACTTATTTGTATATGTTTGCACATATTTTAAATTGTACAGTTTTTTGCTGTAGTGCCCCTTTAAGCATACATTACATACTCACCCAAGAAGAGGGAAAGATCCGGATCCTATACATCCGACGGGGCCATTGCATATACGGGAGGCAGCAGAAAGGAGAACGGGGTGGGGGCAGCTCACCATACATGCCTGCTCCTCCCTGTCTCTCAAATGCTTGAGCTCTGGTCTCCTTTAACTGTCCCTCAGAGAGGCTCACAATCTAATCCCTACCATAATCTTATGTCCATGTATCATGTAGTGTAATGTATGCATCATAGTCTAGGGCCAATTTTTAGGGGGAATCCTACCTGACAACTACAACAACGTCTTCCCTCAGCCCCCCTTCCCTACAAAGTATACATTGGAAGAGTTTAAAGCGGACTGAATTTCCTGTCTGCTCTAAAAGATAAGCAACAGCATAATAATCTTTAAAGCATCCGAACACACTGTGGGCCATATGCAATTTTCTCCTAGGAGAGAATTTTCCTGTTTAAACCCCACTTTTTAACATACTTTAGTACCTTTTCAGGTGCAGTAAGTTATAAAGTACTGTTAAAATTATTCAGAATATTTTCTTGCTTGCTGGTGGCTTAAAAGGTATTATATTGATAAGGTGTGAAAATATTACCTAGGAGAAAACTTAAGAGAAAAAGTAAATTGCATATGGCCCTGTATGAGTTACCAGTAAATGTACAGCATACTTATGATTCACTGTACCCAACGCATCGTGAGCACAGCATGCAGCGTGCCTCTGTCCTGGTCTGTTGTGTTCCTACGGCCACAGGGAACACAACAGCCACCGTGAACATGGCCTAAACCTTCACTCGCAGACAAGCTGACTGCCCAATTTTTTTTTGCTCATAAGCCAAAAATGTTGGCTTATCCGACAGTAAATACAGTATTAAAAAACAATGTTATGAAACCCACGTGTACAAACACGCTAATAAAAATATACAGGTAGTCTGTGGTTAACGAACGAGATAGGAGCTGGAGGTAAGTGTCACTTACCTGGGGCTTCTACCAGCCCCCTGCAGCTACCGCCCCACACCGTCACTGAAACCCCCTCCGTTCGTCACCGCCGGTGACCTGCTAATTATTAGTCTAACTAGATGAATAGCACTGCGGCTGCATGCATCATCAGATTACTGCGCAGGCGCAGTACAAGAAATAAAACCCCTGTACTGTGCCTGCGTAGTAAACTCCTGATGATGCACATGGCCGCGCAGTGCCATTTGTCTAGTTAGACGAATAATGTAGCAGGTCACCGATGGCGACCTTTTATAGCCCACAGAACCCCTTTAACTAGGAACACTAAGCCATCTCTGTCCTGTGCCCCCCCCCCCCCCCCACTGTGCCACCTGTCACCCTGTGCCTTTGGTGTCTTCCCTGCCACCTCTGCCCCACCCATTGTCACCTCTGTCCCCCTCTACGTGCCTCCTGTCTCTCTTTGTGCCACCTCCTGATCTAGTAATATCTTAAGTACCATTTTCGTTTACATGAAAATTTTGCTTAACATTTTGCAATTACAAATATCTATTTACAATTTTGAAATCCATGCAAACTTTCAGAGGGTCCCAGCGCTGGATAATAGGTTTACTTTCAAATATTTCAAGATGTGTACGCAGAACTCGGAACTTGCTATACAGTAAAGTGTACCACAGCAAAACATTTCACCAAGTCTAAAAACATTTTTTCTTACAATTTTAAAAATGTATTTTCTCTACAATAAGGGCCTTTAAAAAAAAAAGTTTTCTACTTGTTCCCATTTTGTATTGGCAGGTCGTTTGTAAGTCAGGGGACTACCTGTTCAGTCATCCTTATTTATTATTTATTTATTGTATTTATAAAGCACCAACATATTACACATCCTTTTAGAGATACAGTAGTGAACCCTCAAGTTTTAAATTACACAATGCATGGCAGTAAATAGAAAAACAGGAACACCGACAATGAAATTATAAAATCCAGTGACATTTTATTTATCTTACGTAATAATGCATTTATGCCCAATGTCATTCTGAGTTAAAATACAACAACATGTTTACAGCAGAATATCAATATAATATTAGGTAAAACATTTCTCTTTAGATAGAAACATCTGTCTAGTATGCCTGCATGCCAATCCAAGCAACAAGAACAGATTATTTTAAACGAATTGAGAACTATGGGCTGGGTAATCTAGTATCAAACTTTTTTTTTTTTCCGGTAGTAACAATCCAATGTCAGAATGTCCAGAATGAGAAAGCAGACCATCTTATACTGTCAGTGGAGGATCGTCACTTCATAAAATGTGTTCAGGACACCGAGAGAGACATTCTTACAAGAAGGCGTCACACCATTCTTTAAGGCAGCCGTAAGAATCCCGGGACTGCTTGGCGTTGGCCCCACAGGTTTCCTTTAGCCAATCCGAAAGAGTTCTTCGTCCTTCTTTAGTATTAGGAAACTGACCTAAGAGAACATAAGCCTGGAAACAAACAAAATGAAACACGTTAACCATGGCTAAAACTACTATAAAGAGGCAATGCAGTGACTTGAAGCAAATCATTTAGGATCCCCTCTTGCACATAAAAGGACAATTGACCAGAGAAGGAAATGGAGGCTGCAATATTTAATTTTCTTTAACAATACCAGTTGTCTGTCCGGCTGATGCTTCATGTATCAGTAGTGTCTTAAAGGATACCACAACTGACATGTGGCATAATGAGATAGACATGTGTATGTACAGTGCCTAGCACACAAATAACTGTGCTGTGTTCCTTTTTTCCTTTCTCTGCCTGAAAGAGGTAAATATCAGGGTATGTAAGTGGCTGACTCAATCCTAACTCAGACAGGAAGTGACTACAGTATGACCTTCACTGATAAGAAATTCCCCCTTTTTTTAATCTCTTTCTTGCTATCAGAAGCAATTTTCTTCTAGGAAAGTGTTTTATAGTTGGAATTTCTTATCAGTGAAGGTCACACTGTAGTCACTTCCTGTCTGAGTCAGGACTGAGTCAGCCACTTACATACCTGATATTTACCTCTTTTCAGGCAGAGAAAGAAAAAAAAGGAACACAGCATAGTTATTTGTGTGCTAGGCACTGTACATACCATTGTCTATCTCATTATGCCACGTCAGTTGTGGTATCCTTTAAAGAGACACCGTAACCAAGAACTGAACTTCATCCCAATCAGTAGCTGATATCCCCTTTCCCATGAGAAATCTTTTCCTCTTCTCAAAACGGATCATCGGGGGCTCTGTATGGATGATATTATGGTGAAACCCCTCCCACAGTGTGATGTCAGGACCATAGTGCTGACATCACACTGTGGGAGCATTGTTGCATTGTGGGAAATAACAGCTGTTTCCAACTGCCAAAAAAGCAAGCAGCAGCTACTTCCACTGACATCACCTGCCAGCAGTAAAAATGTCACCATGTGATAAATGTCAGAATGTAAATCTAGGAGAGGAAATATTTTACAATGGGCAAAACACAGATTAAATCATTTATACATAAGTATTGTCAAAATTAAGCACTTTTGTTCATTATGTTATTTTCACTGGAATTTCCTCTAACTGCTTCCAGACGAGCCGATTTATTGACTCCTAACCCCGTGATCACTGTGAGCCAATCTCATTGGGGAGAGATAAAATTACAATTTGTGATTACACACAAGTGAGGGGGGAATTAACCTCCTAAACGGTATGCCAGACACGGTGTCGGGCAAGGAAAACTTGCTGAAAGAGGTATGCCCAACACAGGGGGTTTTCCCTAGCTATAGGAGCCCCACAGTATAAGTTAACTAAGTGCAGGAGCTCCTGTACACTATCTGCAGCATTAGTGATGGAAGGCATAGTGCCCCCCCAATACAGCCGCTGCCTTGCTAGATACATACCGAGCCTCGTTCCACCGAGCGCCCCATCTGTCTCTTCACAGCGCAGCATATCGTCCGGTATGCGGAGGATCACTGAAGTCATGTGACGTCTGACAGTATCCATCCTCCGCATACTGGAACATATGCGGAGCTGTGAAGACAGATGGGTCGCTCGCTGGAACCAGGCTCGGTATGCATCTAGCACAGCAGCATGGGGGGGGGTGGGGGGGGGGGGGGGGGGGGGGGGGGCAACTATGCCTTACATCACTAATGCTGCAGATAGCGTACAGGAGCTCCTGCACCTAGCTAACTTATCCTGAGGCGCACCTGTACCTAGCTAGCCTATACTGGGGACACCTATCTAGCCTATAGTGGAGGGGGGGCACCTATCTAGCCTATAGTGGGGGGGGGCACCTATCTAGCCTATAGTGGGGGGGGCACCTATCTAGCCTATAGTGGGGGGGGCACCTAACCAGCCGATCCTGGGGGGACACCTGCACCTACCTAGCCTATCCTGGGGGACACCTGCACCTACCTAGCCTATCCTGGGGGGACACCTGCACCTACCTAGCCTATCCTGGGGGACACCTGCACCTACCTAGTCTATCCTGGGGGACACCTGCACCTACCTAGCCTATCCCTGGGGGACACCTGCACCTAACTAGCCTCTATCCCTGGGGACACCTGCACCTAACTAGCCTATCGCGGGGGGACACCTGCACCTAACTAGCCTATCGCGGGGACACCTGCACCTAACTAGCCTATCGCGGGGGCAACCGAGACCTGGCTAACTACCTACAATAATCTGCGGGGGGATTCTGAAGACAGATTGGCACAACGCGGTGGGTGGCACAGGACAGGTTATGTATAAATGCACACACGGGAGTACATTTATACATTGGGGGGAGGGGACAGCGACGAGGCAACGGGCATGGCCGATTTTCCGAGCGGTTTCATGATTAAATTTATCGGGAATCAGTATGGGCAGCCGACCGATCTCTCTCTAATCAGATTTGAACTAGATAAAGATCTGTCTCTTGGCCGAATCTGCCCATCATCTCTATTGTATTAGTGCAGGTTGAGCAGCTGCAGCTTGGAAGTATAAATGATCAGAGATTTTAGGGAGTAATTTTGAAATTTAATTTAGATTGTGTTTCAAGCTTTTATTGGTCTCAAAATGTACACTAGACCCCTGCTTGACATATTGTTAGGTTACAGGAAAAAAAGGTTATGAAAATTAATTGGATCACTTTTTGCACAGAAATCCAGCAGAGACTGAACGCCAGGGAGGTTAACGGCTTTAAAGAGTAACTGTCAGGCTGCAAAAGCTAATTTAAACCTCTATTCTCCTGTGTTAAACAGTTTAGAAGGAAGCCAAAAAATCAATACTAAACTTAAAAATCTCTCTTACTTTTGATGTGTGCTGAACAGCAAGGCTGTTATTCCCAAGCTCTTAAGAGGGCCGAGAGGCCGCAAAACATACTGCAAAGCATTCTGGGGCTGCTTCTTCCCACCTTGGGTCCTCCCCTCTGCTGCTAGTGAGAAGTTACAGGCTCATGTTACAACAGCTTGTCACGCAGTCCAGCTCACAGCACTGAAAAATCTCCGGGCAGAGTATACTGCATGAGGCCGCTATTGTTCCTAGCCACATGGCTAATTAATATTCACTGCACAGTAGTGTTGTCTTTTTTCTGAGTCCAATCATCAGGAAGCAGGGAGGACATGACAACACAATTGGCTTCATAGGAGACAGACAAACATGGAACCTGCCATGAGCTGTCAGGAGCATCATTCTCTGCAAATACTATATAAAAATTCTGTGAAATATAAACATGGACAGTGAAATGCTTATGTAATGTAAGTACAGCCAATCTTTAGCTACTGATATATGTGTTTATTTTCTCTGAGACCCTATACCTAACAGCTCCTCTTTAAGTTTCAGGACGTAGATTCTACGTCCTAATTAGTCCCCCTGTGTGTTCCAGGATGTAGAATCTACCTCCTGCATTAAATCCTGCCGTCTGCCGCCGCGTGCGCGCTCCCCCCCCCCCGTGCTTGTGGCCGCGCGTGCATGTGTCACGCTTGTGCACTGTCACATGAATGGTCTGGTGAATGATTGTTGCTGTTAGCTAGCAACAATCATTCAATAAACCATGGAAAAAGGATCCGCAAACCAGACTTGGCTTAGTGAAAAATTGTCCATTCTTTATTAGAAAAATCCACATGACAGAGTTGTGCAATAAAATCACAGGATCGACTGACGCGTGTCGGGCTTACAATCTGCCCTTAGTCATAGTCATAGACTATGACTAAGGGCAGATTGTAAGCCCGACACGCGTCAGTCGATCCTGTGATTTTATTGCACAACTCTGTCATGTGGATTTTTCTAATAAAGAATGGACAATTTTTCACTAAGCCAAGTCTGGTTTGCGGATCCTTTTTCCATGGTATGTGCTAAAGGACTGGCTCTCTAGATCCTGCACCAACTGGTATGTGTCATCATGGGGGTGGAGCGTTCATGAACTTGTTCAATCATTCAATAAAAGTTAGAAAGAAAAAAAATAAGTATATTTTATAAAATCCGCATTCATTTTTAACCCCAAAATTGCCGACCAACCCATTATTAACCCCTGCAATACCTATGCCTGTTTACAAACATTTAATGACTGCTGCCAGTAGTGATCGGATGCGATTGCTAGGGTGAAAATTTCGGGCCCCAATGCGCTACAGATGTAACGCTCTGCCATTGCCTAGTGATGCATCTGTACAGCTCTATGCCCCCTGAACTGTCACCATAGAGAATGCATTAGATCGCCACAGATGTACAGGCTGGGGATAACGGTCCGCCACATGCTCAGCTAGAAGTAAAATGTGGCATATAGGGTATCATTTTAATCGGGAAAGGCCAAATAATTTGTTTGTAAATAATTTATAACTGTGGGACTTGTGATGTGAAAATTAGGAAGGGTGAAAATGAAAAAAAAAATGTTTTCTGCATTTACGCCTAATTTTTCCACATAAATGGACTATAAACAAAATAGTTTTGGGAGAAAAAGATTACCAAAGAAAGCCTAGATTGTACTGAAAAAAACAAGATATGTATCACTAAGATGGCATAGATAATGAAAAAGTTACAGCTGTATCAAAACGACACAGCTTTAGTGTCAAAAATGTCAGGAACATTAAGTTGTAAAAACCGTGGAACGCGAAAGGGTTAAATAGGCTACACTCTCTAAACACATTGAGGGTGCAATTCTCTAGGTTTTCCTTTTGTCCTGTGCAAGAGTTCAGCTCCACTTTCAATAGTCTAAAGACAAAAAAAATAAAAAAAAATAAAATTATGATACTTACCTAAGGAGAGGGAAGGCTCTGGGTCCTAATGAGCCTCCCCGTTCTCCTCCCAGTCTCCACGTTCCCCCGTTAGCAGTACACGGGCAATTTGGCTGCCATCTTCCGGGATGGGGAGACTTCAGAAGAAGGGCCGATCCCTACTGCTCACGCAGGAGCACCCACTCTTGAGCATGTGTGCAGTACAGAGCCGCCGGTCTCCAGAAGCCCGAGTGCTTCAGAAGATTGCTGAAGTCTCCCACGGCGGGAGATACAAACAGAAGAGCCTGCTGAAGCTCGAAGACACCCGGAGGAGTACAGGAAGGCTCATTAGGAACCAGAGCCTTCTCTTTACTATACAGCAAGACACCGATATCCAGCACCGGCAGGGATCGCCTGATGCTGAATACATGTGCTTGCCCATTATTTCAGCAACTGTCTGAAAAAAAGCTCAAGTGCCCCCTCCCCCAGCAGTGTCTCCTACCCATCCTGTAGATCCTAGCAGCGTCCTCCATGAACAGTTCCAGGCGCAGCACCTGACCCGCCAGGAGCCGTGGAAAGCTGCTAGGAGCAACAGGAAGAGGACGCTGCCAGGGGGCTTGATAAGTATTTTATGCCCTGCAAAAGCCCCCTATGAAAGTAGTTGTGGAGCACTCCTCAAATGCAAAGCGGATGTGCCACGGTTTGACCAACTGCACTCCAGTGATTCAGTTGTAGAAGACAAGGAAACCGGCACCATCCATTCAGTATCCAGTAAAGCTCTTTTATTAGCTCCTCAAAGGCATAACAGCAGTCAAAAGCGACGTTTCAGGGCAACCGCCCCTTTATCAAGCTATGCTGTGCAAGAAACAATCTGACAATAAATCCCATCACTTATATATACCCCAGCAGCCTGCCAGAACAGCCAATCATACAATCCCACAACCTAACAAGCCAATCCTTCTGGTCTCTCCTTGTGCAGACCTGATGGGTGACTATTCTCCTGGTTCTACTATTGGAGGATTCAAACTATGTTCTCCCCACCTCACCAACGGACACCTCTATTCCGGCGCACGCCCTGCGCTGGGACCACAAGGCCGCTGCTCCGGCGGACCTGATGGGGAACTGGCTAACGTGGCGCGAAGTGCGGAGATAACTCCGCCTATCGCATCACCCAGCAACAACAGATGCAGGCGGCGTTGCTAACACCGCTCTGCGCTGTTAGATGTAACTAGGGAGGGCGTCGGCCGAAGCGGCCAATGGGAAGAGACCCAACCAAAAAGTATCCATTACTTTATTAAGGAAGGACCCTGCAGCGTACATTTTTCCCACACCACAATACTCTATAGACATGGCGCAGAGGGCTGCAAAAAGAGCACAAGAGGAGACAATGCATACATTCAATGCTAACATATATCGCCATATAAAGGCTAGCGCTGGGCGCATGGATCATGCATGCAGCGTCAGCCATCACATACACAAGCAGCCAGCATATATTGTATATATAAAGGCAGTGTCAGGAGTCAGTACATTAAATCCTAACATCTCATATAGTACATAGCATATATTATGGAGTGAACAAAATGTTAAACATAAAATAGTCTACATCAAGCTCAAAGCTGGGCACAATGGAACATGGGCTAAATCAATTAAAGAATATTCAAATAAAAAGGTAATAAATCAAATTCTCTATTAAGGCCCCTCGGTTCCATTGTGTCCAGCTTTTTAATCCAAAATGCCTCTCTATATAGCAATTTTTTAACCCTATCACCCCCTCTCCTAAGTGGGCCAACCTGCTCAATAATCATGTATCTGAGTTGACTAACATGATGTTGGGCCCGCTTGGTCAGTCAAAGATTCTCTAATCGCATGTTTATGCGAAGACAGCAGTTTTTTTTATTTTCTGTGTAGTCTGCCCAACATATAATAATCCACATGGGCACTTTAGCGCATATATCACATAGCTAGAATCGCACGTGAAACAATCATTTATTTTAAATTTTGTACCTTTATGTGGGTGTACAATATGGTCACCCTTAATCACTGAATTATAATGAACACAGTTCATACACGGAAACGTACCTCTGCGATTAGACTTTGACTGACCTCTCAAAATTGCATCAGCATGAACTAAACGATCACGCAGGTTAGGGGCCCTCTTATAGGAGATAAGTGGAGAATTTTTAATCGTATATCGGGAAAACTGTTCGAGAGCAGATACCAATGCCTCTTAATTATTTTTGCTATGCAATCACTTTATGTATTATATCTAGTGACAAATGGTATCTGCTCCCGGACATCCCCCCTCTGTCTTCTGACTCCCAGACTGCCATCTGTCACCCTAGATCTGGCCCCCTGGACCAAATCCCCAGGATAACTTCTACTAATAAACTTTTGTTGCATTTGATCCATCCTCTGTGTCCTGACCTCATCACCCACAATCCTATGTACTCTGGAATTGTCCGACCGGGACGGACCTCCTAGTAGCCCACGGATGGAAACTCCCAAAATGTAGCAGGGAGTTCACATCCGTGGGCTTAACAGAGATCCGTAACCAATCTCTGGCCCTAATGGTCCGTAGCAACGACGGGTCCGTCGTCACCTCCGGCTGGGTGGGCGTTCCAGCGACAGTCCGGCGTGTGTACAGTCTGTCGGCGGACTGATACGGCTGTTTCTGAGCGATCTGCCGGGCGGATCACTCAGAAACAGCCGTATCAGTCTGCAGACAGACTGTACACACGCCGGACTGTCGCTGGAACGCCCACCCAGCGGGAGGCGACGACAGACCCGTCGTTGCCTCCAGTCCGGCGTGTGTACGGACCTTTACACATGACCAGTGTGTCCAAAAAAAACTGTTTATCAGAGCTGTGTACAGTAAGCCTGATGTCCGGACATCTTATCAATTGATCAACAAACTCCACTAGGGTCAAATGTGGTCCCGCCCACACGCAGAAAACATCTATATAACGAAACCATTGAACTGCATATTTCTGAAAACGTTCACTTGAATAGACAAACATTTCCTCATAAACTCCCATAAAGATATTTGTGTAGGACGGGGCCACATTCGACCCCATGGCTGTGCCCCTAACCTGCATAAAGAACTGTTCCTCGTATCTGAAATAATTAAATTTAAGTACCATTTCCAACAAAGAACAAATAAACTGTATCTGCTCTTTGGAATAATCAGACTCTGTTTCTAACATATAGCTAACTGCCTCAAGACCGCTCTCATGCGGTATAGCAGTATATAAACTTTCAACATCCATCGTGACTAGCAGCCACCCATCCTCAATGGGAGGTACATTTTTTAGAATGTTCAGAAACATTTGAGTATCTTTCAAATATGATGATTTTAAAGAAAATACATATGGTCGAAGAACTTGATCTAAATACTTAGAAATAGGGGCTAGAACGGAATCTATCCCGGCGACTATTGGTCGACCGGGAGGATTGTCCAGTCTCTTGTGAATTTTCGGACAAATATATATAACAGGAACAACTGGATGTGGCTGTATCAAATATTCAGCTAGCTTGTCATCAATGACATTACGGGCCTTGGCTGTGGTCACAGCCTCCAATATCTTTCCCTGAATCTCAGCTGTTGGATCATTTGGTATCGGTCGATAAGTTGTAACATCAGCAAGTTGTCTTAAGACCTCCTTCCGATAGTCTTTAGTGTCCATGACCACAATGGCCCCGCCTTTATCGGCAGGTTTAATTGTAATATCTGGATCATTCATCAGCTCTCTGCTTTGCTGATATTAAAAAAAAAAAAAAAAAAAAAAAATCACTTTTCACATTTCTTGATAACACTTGAAATGTTAATATGCCTTTCTGCTCAAAAGGGATGTAAAAAAAATTAGTAGACTTGTAACAGGCATATCTAGTTCTGCATTCTGACCTAGAACAGTTGCAGCCACAGGCAAAAAAGAGAAAAATTCCCTTTCTGACATCGTGGAGCCTGTATAATGGTGCTTCAGACCCCATTATCACATTGTTGGTTGCTACACTATGAACTGTTTATAGGTTACCTAGGTAAAAAAAATAATTGGTAAGCCTTTGCTTGTGCTGTCATCAAGGGAAAGAAATATGGAGGCTGACATATTTCCTTATAAACAATGCAAATTTCCTGGCTGTCCCTCTATCTGTAATACTTTGATATATAGACCCTGAACCAGCACGCAGCTGATTTTTCTGACTGAAGTGTGACTGGGTTAGCTGCAATGCTCGTTTCAGGTGTGTGATTCAGACACAACTGTAGCCAAAGAGTTCAGCAGGGTGCCAGGCAAATATTGTTTAAATAAATGAATATGGCAGCCTCCATATCCCCTCTCACATAAGGTTTCCATTAAAGGGAACTGAGCACATTCTGTTTCAATGGAATCTCTCCTGGCATAGAAGCTGCCATGTTCCCCCCTCCCCTTCTCACATTCCTTATTTACAGAAGTCAGAGATGCTATCTTGACACATTGACACACACTAGGTCTTTGAAGAAACAGTCCTAATTACTAACCCCCTTTGTTGTCTAATAGCATTGTTTACCTCTTGGTAATTAGCCCAATAAAACAATTAGGATCCTGAAAGCTCTGCGGCCGGGGACGGCCGGGCAGCCCTGCTGAAACAGGCTAATTAATCTGCTTTGAATGTAAAATACAAGGTAAAATGAAAGTTTATTTTAATAATGAAACAGCTTATGAGAGAATTGTATGTGTAGTATGGATGCTAAATAGAATAAAGATTCCCATTTTTATTTTATGGTTTAATGGATTAATTTTTAAAATTGCATCACTGTCACATTTGCTGTTTAGAACCCATGCTTTGCTTTGTACAGTTGAACACCCCCCCCCCCCCCCCCCCAAAAAAAAAATAATAAAATGAATGCCGTTTAGAACTTTCCTTCACCAAAACCTCATCTGCCTTCTCCCTGACAGATAACAGCCTTTTAGCTTCTATTTACTTTTCAGGAAACGCGACTAAATTTAACAAGCTATTTTGCATAGATAAGCTTTTTTGTTTTTTTTTTTACTTTTGCTGTACTGGAAAACAAAGGTACTTTGGATAATTTCTCATTAGGGCTAGTAATATATACACATGTTTATCTCACGTCACTTCAGGTACACTAAAACTAAAATGGAAATTTCCACTGATTTCAAACTTAGCCAAACAAACCCAGTAGCTGCTTATCGGTTAACTAGCAGCTGTTCCCCGTAATCACTCCTTGAAAAACGTGACTTTTGGCTAACCTAGCATAGTTTAGTTTTCAGTTAGCCCTTCAATCTAATATACAGAATCTGGATCCCACTGGCAGCCTCTGAAGGCTCGCCAACCCCTGGCGGGTCACTGTCTTCTGCACAGATGCGCTCCCGCCCCTTGCGAGAATGCGCCCACGTTATCAGGAGTGTTTGCACATGTCCACGCAGAAACCGCTGACCCTTCTGCACATGTGAGCTCCTGTGCGAAAACACACTGACATCACTGAGAACATACTGCACAGTATACTACTGGTGATGCGGACGCACGCCCGCGCAGAAGACGCTGACCCATTGGGGGTCAGAGATCCTTCAGAGGCTGCCAGCGGGACCCAGGAGAGGACCGCAGCTGCACTGAGGGACACATGTGACTTCTGGGGCTGGAAGAAGACCCAGGTAAGTAAAACTGCATTTGTTTTGTTCACCTTTCCTTTAAAAGGGACTCCAAACAGTGCAGAAACTATGGAAAGTGCATACCATTTTGAAGCTCTCTTTCTCCTCTTTCCAACGATATATAAACCGCCGCCCTACGCTTTTTAGTTTGCCATTTTCACGATCGAAATCGCGTCGGCCCTTTAAGGTGACCAAATGTACTGCTCGGAGTCCCTTTAAGGTGACCAAATGCACTAAATTAATCAGTTTTGGTCAGGAGAGTAAGTATGGCTGGGGGTATCTGGAGGGAGTGAGGGGGGGGGGGGGGGGGGGGGGGGGAAGAAAAAGAAAAAAAAGTGATTGATTCCTTTCTATTCATACACAAAAGACAAATGAGAGATAGTTGGTGTGCAGGGGGTTAAGCGACAATATTGCACTCACCCCATTCACACCTACTGCCATGAAATCTATCCTGTATAAATGCTGCTTGAATCTGGACTCACATCTATTATTTTTCTGGCAACACTACAACCTGAAGCACACATTAAACAGAGATGTTCACCTCTGACTGCACTGTGCCTCTTTCCTGCTTGCAAATCAGGGGAAACACCGCAGCTGCCAGTAACGTTGGTCTCTGGTTTGTAGGTGGCAGATAGGGACAGGGTGGAAACACCCGTTCAGCTAATATTCCAGGCACATAATACAGAATGTGGACTATAAGACAGCTTATTCCAGGCATCTTCCGGTAGCAGCACTTGTGCAGCAGTGTTGAATTACTCATGTTGTAAACTCGACAGGTTGGTGTTACGTTATTTGATTTGAATATAGAGGGACTGTTTTGTTTACCTTGTCAAAGCCTTGATCACTAAGCCTCTGCCCAAGAACATCACCGATCCCAGCAACACACTGAATAGACTTTTCTCCCATGGGCTCAGCCACAAAGTCCCTATGCTTCTGTGAGGTGGAAGACATCTTGACTGGCTTGTGTAAACCTGACAGACGCAAAGAGGTTACATATAAACATACAGGTTTCAAAAATAAATTGAATCTTATCGTGTCATACAGAATATAAAATATTACTAGTAAAGTAAAACTGAATCCAATAACTGTGAAACAAGGGCTGAGCAGGATGACAACATTAAGTGTGAACTTTCACATATTACACATTCCTTTCGCCAGTCTGTAGACTGCTACACTCACAGTCTGATATAGGGTACAATGGTTAATTTGCATATATTCAGCAGTGGTGCTCTGGGAGACATCTCGAGCTCACTCCAACCTGAATTATCGCAAATTCTTTCTGTTTTAGGAAAGCAAATTTTTGTTTTTCTTAACAGTCTGATATACAAAGCCCCATGGATCAGATTTCACAATGCCCTCATGCTTGTAATACCATTCTGCTGCAATGTCCATTACAAACTGCAATCCAGCATAGGGGATTTGCACACATTTTTTCTTTAACCACTTCAGCCTTCAGCGTTTCACCTTATGCATCCGAGCAACTTTCACCTCCCATTAATTCGCCAATAACTTTATCACTGCTTATCACAATGAAATGATCTATATCTTGTTTTTCCCACCAACATTTAGGCTTTGTTTGGGTGGTACATTTTGCTAAGAATTATTTTATTATAAATCAATTTTAACAGGAAGATTAAGAAAAAAAATGGAAAAATTTAATTATTTCTCAGTTTTCATCCATTATAGTTTGCAAAGAATACATGCTACTCTAATTAAAACCCATGTATTTTATTTGCCCATTTGTCCCGGTTACTACAGTTTAAATTATGTCCCTATCACAACGTATGGTGAAGATATTCTATTTGGAAATAAAGGTCATAATTTAAATAACAGTAATATACCTTACTACATACATATAAAAAAAAAAATTCAGCCCCTAAGATAACTATTTTTTTTTTTTTGTATTTTTTTATTTTTACAAAAAAAAAAAAAAAAAATTAAAAAAAAAAAAAAAAAAGTGTAGCTATTGGGGAGTGTGGGAAATAAGGGGCTAATTTAAAAAAAATTAAAAATTATCTGGAAATTTTTATTTCCAGATGTAATTTTACTATGTGGCCACAAGATGTCCACGCAGCTCACTTCCGTATGCATGGTATTAGTACGCAAAATGGAAGCAAGGCGTGGGCGGGACAGTAGGGCTTTGTGAAAGACGGAGCTGTCTCGTAGACGGCGTCTCTTTCATAGGGGGACTTAGATCAATGAATGGGCGGGGGTCGAGCAGCAATCGGACAAGCTGAATATTATCAGCTGGCCGGATCAGCAGCTCGATCCACTGTACAGAAACGTACCGTGTATCCCCAAGCATTAGACTTCATTTGAATTCGGAATTGAGTAGTAATCTACTCAAAAGTCCATCCCTAGTGGAAGCCTTTAGATCCTCCTGAGGCTTTCCCCATCCTCCTCCACTAGCATTTTCCAGCACTGGGACACCTGAAAAAATACTTGTCCACAACTTGTGCATGCGCAGTAGCACTGACCAGCTCGCGTGGAAAAAGCAGAGATCGAGGTTGAAAAGCGCTTTGTAAGCGAGAGTCAGGATTTTAAAAATTGTAACTTGTGTAACTGGCAGCAGGCAGTGAAGGGACTGAGAGTGGGATTAGGGCTGGAGGAGAGGTGGATGAGGCAAACAGTTAGCGGGGAGGCCGCAGAGCAGAGAGTTACAATAGTCTACTCTAGTCGCAAAATTATCAGGGCATGGCACATCAGAAGTTTTGTAGTCTCCTGTGTGAGAAAAGGACGGATGGAGGAGTTTTTTTTTTTTTTAGGCGGAGGCAACAAGAGGAGGATAGTTTGGCAATGTGTGGTTTGAAAGAAAGACTCGAGTCCAGTATTACATCTAGGCAGCGAGCCTGGGGGACAGGTGTTATTGAAGTGCCATCAACAGAAATCATGATGTCAGAAAGGGGTGTTGAATTGTGAGGTGGGAAGATTACCATTTCAGTTTTGTCCATATTGAATTTGAGAAAAATGGGAGGGCACAAGGAGGAGGCTGCATTGGGACAGTCAGGGACTCAAGCTGTATTCAAGACATTAGCGGAGAGGTAGATTTGGATATCATTAGCATATAGATGATATTGGAAGCCAAAGCAACTGATGAGCTGACCAAGACCATAAGTGTAGATAGAGAAAAGGAGAGGTCCAAGGACTGAGCCTTGGGGAACTCCAACAGTGATGGTTCATGGAGAGAAGGTAGGTGGTGCCGTAGTGAGTGACTCTAAAGCCCCATCTACACGATACGATTCTTTGTACGATTCGATTACGATTCTATTTACGATCCGATTAAATCCGACATGTCCGATCGGGATTCGATTCAAGTCAATTCAATTTGATTTGCCATTGTTTTGCAATAGCAAATCAAATTGAATCGAATCCTGATCGGATATGTCGGATTTAATCGGATCGTAAATAGAATCGTAATTGAATCGTACAAAGAATCGTATCGTGTAGATGGGGCTTAGAAGTCCTATCTGTGAGATTGTAAGATAAAAGGAAAGCCAGGAGAGAGGAAGACCCTGAATACCCATGGATGAGAGGATTTGGAAAAGGAGATTGGTGGTCCACTGTGTCAAAAGCAAGGAGGATGAGAATAGATTGGAGGTCAAACAGAGAATTAGTGGTGAGGTGATGGACTAAATCACAAAGTAGACAGAGCCGGAGAGGCTTGTCTGTGGAAAGGCTGTCGCCCAGGGGTAAGTGATATATCACCAGCTGCAAGTAGGGGGGAGAAGAGAAAGTGTCAGCAGATGAGAGTGTGAGTTAAATGTTGCCTGGGAATGTTTGGAGCTGCAGGGGGGGGGAGAAAGTTTTCCTGAGAGAAAGGGGTTCACGAGAGGCCAAGAAAGGGGAGGAGAGCAAGGAGGGTGAAATGAGTGTGGTGTGTGCTACATTTGGGGTGGGGGGGGGGGGGGGGTAAATGTACCTATGTTGCTTTCAGTGGCAGGCAGATCATGGAAAAGAGCAGGGTAAACATGATGGTGTTTATTCCTACCTTGGGTGTAAGCTGTCAGTGTTGTTGCCAGAGAATTCTGGTCAATTTTGTTTTTATGACACTTTGAAGTCGACGTGCAGGCCTGACACGTCAGTAACCCGACTGTGTGTTCTTAAAGTGAACCTCCGGACTAAAAATTGACTCAGCAGCACTGAAAAGGCCTGGTGTTTCTTTAAAAGTTTCACAGCATCAGAACTTTGTTTCTCTTATACAAGCCTCATTTTTAGCTGCACAGAAGAAAACTGCCCGGGCTTTTTTCCCCTGATGCTGTGCAAAGCATGATGGGATTTCTGATGATGTTGTTCTCGTTCTGCTGTTTTGGTGCAATTTTTTTTTTCCACATTTTGAATTTGACATTTAAAGCCTAGCGTGTACAGCTGGGAGGGGTAATCAGGACACAGGACAGTTGGAACTGTGTCTCCTGCTCCTTGTCACCTCCTTTCAACCAAAAAGATGGCTGCCCCCATGACAAAGATGGCAGCCCCCATGAATCACAAACATTTGCCTGTTCTTTTAAAACAAGGTGGATAAGAGATAATATTACCTATCTATTCTAATTCACATAATTAATGTAACTTGATGACAGTATGTTTGTTTAGGCTGAAGTTCCCCTTTAAATGTGGTCTGACCTGAGTTGATCAGCACAGTTCTATCAGGTGTGGCTTGTTAAAGAGAATCTGTACTCTACAATTCTTACAATAAAAAGCATACCATTCTATTCATTATGTTCTCCTGGGCCCCTCTTTGCTGTTTCTGCCACTCCCTGCTGCAATCCTGGCTTGTAAATGCCAGTTTTAGGCAATATTTACAAACCAAAGACATGGCTGTTAAAAGCTTGCGATAGGCTGAGTGGAGCTCAGTGTGCGACTCACACAGAGCCTGTAGGGGGCGTGGAGAGGGTGTGTATAGCTTCTATCCTATCACAGCAGATGCCTGCCTGAGTCTAACAAAGCCGTCAGAGGAAAGAATATTAGATTATATAACAGAGATAATACAGCCACTGCAACTAGGAAAGGATTTAGTAAGACAGACCACATTAGAACAGGTATAGGAACTCATAGGATAGAAGAAATAAGGCTGAAAATGTTGTTAGAGTCTCTTTAAGGAAATTAACACAGCAGGGGAGACTAATAACATATGCAAATCAAACAAAATGTCCCAACTGTCAGCCAAACTTAAAGAGAATCTGTAAAGTCAAAACCTCCCCTGGGGGGTACTCACCTCGGGTGGAGAAAGCGTCAGGATCCTAATGAGGTTTCCCACGCCGTCCTCCGTCCCTCAGGGGTCTCGCTGTAGCCCTCCGTACAGCGGTGAAGTCAATATTTACCTTCCCGGCTCCTGTGCAGGCGCTCTGACGGCTCCGAAGTAGGCGGAAATACCCGATCGCCGTCGGGTCTGCTCTACTGCGCAGGCGTAAGTCTCCAGCGCCTGCGCAGCAGAGCGGACCCGACTGAGATTGGGTATTTCCGTCTACTTCGGAGCCGAAAGCAGCCACAGTGCCCTCGCTGGAGCCAGCAAAGGTAAATATTGAGGAGGGCGGATCACTTGCAAGTTGAGGGTTGGGCGCTGCCATGCACATACTTGATTTAACTAGTAGTGTAATTTGCAATCATGCGAGACTGGAATATTACAGTACGGCAAGGAATGGTGAGCAGAATAGGGAAAGAGTTCAGAGGAAATAGATGTAGATCAGATTCATACCAGTGAAAAACAGATATTGCAGCCTAGTAAAGTAAATGTATGGCGGTGGAAGATCGGAATCAAACCATAAGGCTCATACACACGTCGCCAGATGGAACTCGACCAATAAGGACCACCTCTGAGAATCCAGTTTGTGTATGGCAGCCCCCGATGTCCCTTGACCAGCAATCCATCCTGGTTGATCATTTTGGCAGAGTGATGGGCAATGACATTTTTCTCCCCATTTACCCTACCCGTGGCGTGATGTCACTCGGGCTCCGCCCACCTCAGAGCAGCGTGTCTGCACAGCCTTCACCCTGCAATGTCACCTAAGGAATTGGGTTCTGATCCCCATCAGGCAACATTGATTGTGAGTGTGTACTGGTCTTTAGACTGCCACAGACATCTATAGGCATTTCTGCATCCATACACCAGACATTTAAAAGGCGTTTTAGTACAAAATACTTTCGCGTACATCTGCAGGCAGTTTCGTTTTCCCGGATTGCCACACCTAAAAAGGCATTTTAGTACAAAGTTTTGGCTCAATGCCAACTTTCTACTTGACATGACATATGCGCAAAAAAAAAAAAAAAAATTACTAAAAAATTGTAAGTTGATGCAGAGACAGGTTTCCTTCACACCACAAATCGCAACCACCCAGTTTTCACTATGTTGGTCTCAATTGAAACGCAGGAAAAATGCAGCAGAATTACGACTGCCTTTTTTAGAAAATCTGAAACGCATTCAGTATAACGGCATTCCCACAATTCCAATTGTAACTTTACTGTAGTTGCGTTTGGAAAAGCGCATGCCTTTTTAAAAACAGAACGCAGCTGGTGTGAAAGGGCCTTTACTGCAAATCTAGGCAGCATGAAAATGGACCAAACACTTACACTGCAAGATTTGACTATGGTAGTCCATTTACATTTTCATAATATTTAGCATAATTCTCAAACATTTAAAATGTATTTGCACCTGACAAACCCTAATGAGTAATGTTGAGCGGTGCTACTTGAGTGGACCCAGCAAGGAACCTCAAAGAAGGAAAAAGTTCTCCAGTCACAGCACCCTCTACAATGCAAATTATTGTGATTGGCCAAATAGCATAGATGAAGTTTACCACAATCTATCCGAAACATAAAAGTTCCAGATGGTGCTGTCCACCCGTTCCCGGTAGCGGAATTTGGCCAATCGACCATCGGTGCCACCACAAGCATGCCCGATCCACAATTCAACATCGACCCAAGATTGGTTGAATGTACAGGGAGTGCCGAATTATTAGGCAAGTGGTATTTTTGAGGAATAATTTTATTATTGAACAACCATGTTCTCACTGAACCCAAAAAAAAACTCAATATCAAAGCTGAATATTTTTTGAAAGTAGTTTTTAGTTTTAGCTATTTTAGGGGGATATCTGTGTGTGCAGGTGACTATTACTGTGCATAATTGTTAGGCAACTTAACAAAAAAAAATAAATATATACCCATTTCAATTTATTTATTTTTACCAGTGAAACCAATATAACATCTCAACATTCACAAATGTACATTTCTGACATTCAAAAACAAATCAGTGACCAATATAGCCACCTTTCTTTGCAAGGACACTCAAAAGCCTGCCATCCATGGATTCTGTCAGTGTTTTGATCTGTTCACCATCAACATTGCGTGCAGCAGCAACCACTGCCTCCCAGACACTGTTCAGAGAGGTGTACTGTTTTCCCTCCTTGTAAATCTCACATTTTATGATGGACCACAGGTTCTCAATGGGGTTCAGATCAGGTGAACAAGGAGGCCATGTCATTAGTTTTTCTTTTTTTATACCCTTTCTTGCCAGCCACGCTGTGGAGTACTTGAACGCGTGTGATGGAGCATTGTCCTGCATGAAAATCATGTTTTTCTTGAAGGATGCAGACTTCTTCCTGTATCACTGCTTGGAGAAGGTGTCTTCCAGAAACTGGCAGTAGGACTGGGAGTTGAGCTTGACTCCATCCTCAACCCAAAAAGGCCCCCACAAGCTCATCTTTGATGATACCAGCCCAAACCAGTACTCCACCTTCACCTTGCTGGCGTCTGAGTCGGACTGGAGCTCTCTGCCCTTTACCAATCCAGCCACGGGCCCATCCATCTGACCCATCAAGACCCACTCTCACGTTCGATGATCACGCTTCAGAAGCTTTGCAATTTTAAGAGTGCTGCATCCCTTTGCAAGATATCTCACTATTTTTGACTTTTCTGAGCCTGTCAAGTCCTTCTTTTGACCCATTTTGCCAAAGGAAAGGAAGTTGCCTAATTATTATGCACACCTGATATAGGGTGTTGATGTCATTAGACCAAACCCCTTCTCATTACAGAGATGCACATCACCTAATATGCTTAATTGGTAGTAGACTTTCGAGCCTATACAGCTTGGAGTAAGACAACATGCATAAAGGGGATGATGTGGTCAAAATACTCATTTGCCTAATAATTCTGCACTCCCTGTATTGATCAAACATGCGGAGAAATATCCGGCCTACATGGTCATTCAGATGCGCAGCAGTAACAGCCTGCAATATCACAAGCGACAAAACTCCTCCAAAATGTTATTTATACACCCGTGCCCATACATTAAAATAACTTACCTGTCACGCCACCCCTAATGTCCGCTGTACTTCCGCATAGCACATGGGATGCGTATATGACGTTACACATGCGCCTCATGTGCTACGATGCTAGCAGCCACATGGGGTGCCAATTCAGAAGTACGGTGATCAGGTAAAGTATCTTAATGCACAGGCACACAGTATAAAACATTTGGGGAGATGCGGCTTACCAGAGTCATGTGGCCGATTCCCGAGAGAGTTCATGCTGAAAGCGATCAGGAATCGTCCTAAAGGCAGCCAACAGACTGATGCTAGTCTACTTTAAGGGGACCCAACAAGAAACCTCAAAGAAATTCAGCTATCGTGATTGGGTGGATGGCACCTTCTCGAACTGCTAGGTTTCCAATAGGTTGTAGTAAACTGCGCCCACACTATTTGGCCAATCACATCACTTTGTGCTGTAATTGGAGAATTGCTCCCTATGAGGTTTCCTGCTGGGTCCCCTAAAGTAGACTAGCACTAACAGGTCTCTCTCTGACCAGATTTGATGAGAGAGAACTCTGTCTCTTGGTCAATCAGCTGCAAATATCGCTTGATGTGTGGTACACACATTGAGATTTTCTGGCAGTTTTACTGCCAGTTCGATTATTTCCAACTAGTCCAATCTGATTTCTGATCAATACCGATTTGCCATAAAAGTGAAAATCGTTCGGAAATCAGATTAGACATGTTGGAAATAATAAATCTGGTAGTAAATCTGCCAGGAAATCTCACTGTGTGTATCGGGCATATGTTTTTAAATCAGATTACAGTGCACATAGTTATAAATCAGCACCAGCTAATTCTGGTTATTATTGTAGAGTGCAAAAGTGGCCAGTTGAACTATATTATGAAATTACACAACAAAAAAAAAAACAACACTATACATCCAGGTATGGTATTGCCTGTAGTTGATCTGTACACAGAATAGTTCTAATAGTTCTCTACAGGCTGCTGGGAGGAGCAGCGAGCCTCCCCTATACTTAATCCAGCAGTCAGGCATCCATGCACTGCAGCCATGCCCCTCCCTTCCCCGGGCAGTAATAGCTGCAGCTTCAGGAGTCACCCCACCACTCTACACCCGCATGATACCCTCTTACCTATCCGCCCGAGAGACCCCTTCCCGCCAAGCTGCTGCACTGAGTTGTGAACTGTTTCCGGAAGAGATGAGGAAGCTGGGCGGAAACTGGCGAGCAGCATGTGTGTAGATATCCTGCGCCGCCATGCTGACTGAGGAGACCCAGGTGAAGCCGCCGGAAGACTCCCATCGCCCATTGCGCGCTGCTCTGCGCCATCTTTCTACTCTCCAGAAGTACCATCTAGCGGCGTGACTGGGGCTCTGGTGAGAGTTTTCGCTGCTGTTTATGCGTGACTGCTTCTGTCTACACTGTTGTTTGTGGCACGCTTAGGGAAATCTGTATTCTTAAAGAGTATGTTTTATGGATCTTAAAATATGAAGTGAGTGCACGTTTGAAAGTGCATGAATGGCCATAGATGACTTCGCATATGGAATGCCTATCCTGTAATGCACATGGATACAAAGTTAACCCTTATAGTTAATGGATATGGGGTAAAGAGTCAGGATATCTCAGGGTTGAACAAATCCCAGGTACCCACCCAGGGCTTCTATAAGTACCTCTAAACTGAGAGGATTATGGAGGCTGCCTTATTTATTTAAAGGGGAACTGAAGAGAGAGGTATATGGAGGCTGCCATGTTTATTTCCTTTTAAGCAATACCAGTTGCCTGGCAGCCCTGCTGATCCTCTGCCTCTAATACTATTAGCCATAGCCCCTGAACAAGCATGCAGCAGATCAGGTGTTTCAGACTTTAAAGTCAGATCTGACAAGACTAGCTGCATGCTTGTTTCTGGTGTTATTCAGATACTACTGCAGAGAAATAGACCAGCAGGGCTGCCAGGCAACCGGTATTGCTTAAAAGGAAATAAACATGGCATCCTCCATATACCTCTCTCTTCAGTTCCCCTTTAATGTTAACCAGTTCCTTGGAAGTTCTGATTTTTTTTTTTTTTTGGCTACAGTAGTGTCTGATTGACACACCTGAATCAAGCACGTGGCTAATTCAACCAGATTTAAAGTGTACCTGAAGGGGTATTGACACTTACCTTGGGCTTCCTACAGCCTCCCCGTCTGCTCTGTTGCCCTGTAATCTTACCAGCCGTGTGCTTCTGCGCAAGCCTGGCTGCGCGTGTTCCTCCTCTGCGCTCCCATGCCTGCGAGCATTTTGCGGAGTACTACTGCGCAGATGCAGAACGTTCCCGCATACGGCAGGGGGTGCGCATTCAAGCCGCCTTTAAGAGTGTAGCTGGCCAGATTACTGATAGAAATTACAAAGCAATGGGGAGGACGGTGAGGAAGACCACGCACCTCACAGGGCTGAAGGAAGCCCCAGGTAAGTATAAATACCCCTAGTAACAAGATCTCAGGTTTCCTTTAAAGGATAGCTGAGCTGAGCTTTAAATGTAATATAGATGTTGTGTGTGGGGATGTGTGCCAGTTTTTACTGCACTTCCCATGTGCTAGCGCCCCTCTCCGGTTAATCGTAAAAGCACCTGTTTGGTCCTGTGAGTCTGCTAGGTCAGTGCACATAGGAGACGAGTAGGGAGAACAAGGCTGCTGACCTGACATACTGCACATGTACAGAGAAGTATGTCTGGGTCAAAAGGCACCACCTACTACCTGTGTCTAATTGCTCACCATCTACTACCTGTGAATTACACTCCGCCACCCGCCACATGACATCACTTGCATGACGCTCTGTCATCCCTCCCCCAGCATAGCTACAGTACACATCATTAGCTACACAACTAACAAACATCTGTACTGGCGGGCCCAGCAATACCGCCTAAGCGAATCAGATACCAATCCCTGATGGGTAACATCAATTACAGGTGTTTATGCACCTTAACCAGCACTAGTACTAGTCTATTTATATTCACACAGCGTCCTGTTTGCTATTAGAGTTTGCCTTATTCAGTTTTGAGTTTAATTGGGTCTCAAAGTGTATGGATAACAGGGAAGTCATGTATTGTGCATGAATATAGTGTAAGCGGGATACAGAGGTGCCAACAGGATAAAAGTATCTAAAATGTTTAAAATTTGAGGAAGCAGTGGTGGACTTGCCTCCACCAAGCAGACACAAATATTGGCAATGTATTAATCAAAGATATACGTTTATTTACATACTACAAAGGGAAATGCAACATGTTTCGTGGGTGTGGCCCCGCTTCTTCAGGCAATGGATAAGGAGTACAAACTGTGGGTAAGGGACAGTTGGCTTTGTAAGACTCGCATCTAGACCATAACAAGAGATAGTAATCATCGTTGCTGTCAATAACGAAGGTGCTAGGTACGTATACATTGGAAAATAATTTTAACATTTACTGATGGGGGAGGGGTGTCAACATAAGGGGGAGGGGGGATTTAGGGGAAGGAATAAAAGGGGGCAGGTAGAGGGATTGAGGCAAAGAAAGTGCGATCATTAGATTAAATCAATAGAGTGGCATGGGAAAAGCAGGAGTATATGGTGAATACAAAAAAATAAAACTGGTAAACCAGGTGTATTTTTTTGTTTACCATATACTCCTGCTTTTCCCATGCCGCTTTCTATTATTGAATGATTGCAGTTTCTTTGCCTCAATTCCTCTAGCTGCCCCCTCTTTTTCCTCCCCCCCCCCCCCCTCTTCTTCCCTTAATTCCCTTCCCCTCCCCCCTTATCTCCCCCCACCCCACTAAGGGTCAAAATGATTTTTCAATTTATAAGTACCTAGCACCTTGGTTATTGACACCAATGATGATTTCTCTTGTTATGATCTACATGCGAGTCTTACATAGCCAATTGTCTCTTACCCACAGCTTGTACTCCTTCTCTATTGCCTGAAGAAGCGGGGCCACAAAACGCATTGCATTTCCCTCTGGAGTATGTACATAAACGGACATCTTTGATTAATACATTGGCAATATTTGTGTCTACTTAGAGGAGGTAAGTCCACCACTGCCATCTCCCATGTTTTTAACATTTTAGTTACTTTTACCCTGTTGGCGCCTCTGTACTCAGCTTACGCTATATTAGTCCACCTTTGCTGGAGGTGTGTCACCCCTTTTTTTCCTTATCTATGGAGAGCGACGACTTAATCCTGAGTGGGAACAGGTCTAATCTCCCCACCTGCTTATACATTTGTTGTTTGCAAGCAACCCTGCTTTGTGAGTATAACCTTATTACTCTAGCATTCTCATTAAATTACAAGTACATACTACACTATATCGGGCTCTTGGTGTCCCTATTCTGTGTATGAATATAGGTCAGCCAAGCTTTGTGGGGAATCACTAAGTCACTGAGTCATCCTGCAGAATCTGGGTTCAGCAAAGTGTGCCTGAAAACTACACCTCAAGCAAATTCTAATGTCTTTCATACTTGTATCATATTCTTATAAGGAAATATGAAACAAAAATTTGAGAAAATATTGGGTCCACCTAAACTCTGTTTAGACAATAATTTTGGATCTGTCCAGTTACCACCACTCTGCCAGCAGCGGCAGCAGTTACCACCCCTCTGCCAGCAGCGGCAGCAGTTACCACCCCTCTGCCAGCAGCGGCAGGAGCTACCACCACTCTGCCAGCAGCAGGAGCTACCACCACTCTGCCGGCGGCAGGAGCTACCACCACTCTGCCGGCGGCAGGAGCTACCACCACTCTGCCGGCGGCAGGAGCTACCACCACTCTGCCGGCGGCAGGAGCTACCACCACTCTGCCGGCGGCAGGAGCTACCACCACTCTGCCGGCGGCAGGAGCTACCACCACTCTGCCGGCGGCAGGAGCTACCACCACTCTGCCGGCGGCAGGAGCTACCACCACTCTGCCGGCGGCAGGAGCTACCACCACTCTGCCGGCGGCAGGAGCTACCACCACTCTGCCGGCGGCAGGAGCTACCACCACTTTGCCGGCGGCAGGAGCTACCACCACTCTGGCGGCGGCAGGAGCTACCACCACTCTGGCGGCGGCAGGAGCTACCACCACTCTGGCGGCGGCAGCAGCAGTTAGCACCACTCTGGCGGCGGCAGCAGCAGTTAGCACCACTCTGGCGGCGGCAGCAGCAGTTAGCACCACTCTGGCGGCGGCAGCAGCAGTTAGCACCACTCTGGCGGCGGCAGCAGCAGTTAGCACCACTCTGGCGGCGGCGGCAGCAGCAGTTAGCACCACTCTGGCGGCGGCGGCAGCAGCAGTTAGCACCACTCTGGCGGCGGCAGCAGCAGTTAGCACCACTCTGGCGGCGGCAGCAGCAGTTAGCACCACTCTGGCGGCGGCAGCAGCAGTTAGCACCACTCTGCCGGCAGCAGCAGCAGTTAGCACCACTCTGCCGGTAGCAGCAGCAGTTAGCACCACTCTGCCGGTAGCAGCAGCAGTTAGCACCACTCTGCCGGTAGCAGCAGCAGTTAGCACCACTCTGCCGGTAGCAGCAGCAGTTAGCACCACTCTGCCGGTAGCAGCAGCAGTTTCCAGCTGTCTGGCAGCAGCAGGAGTTACCACCACTCTGGCAGCAGCAGCAAGAACCACCGATTATCAACAGCCAATACCATGCCAGCAGTAGTAGTCCTTGATTAACAGCCACCACTATACAGCAGCAGTCCCAGCCACTCACTAGCAGCCGTTGCTATGTCACTAGAAGCTGCCACTATACCACCAGTAGTAATAGCCACTCACTAGCAGCTGTAGAAAGGTAAGATAAACTGGGTGTATTTAGTCTGGAGAAAAGACACCTAAAGGTGCGTACACACACGTCACTACCGAATGCAACGACTGGTCTGCTGGACCCTCCCGCTGGGCGGTCTTTAGCCAACAGTATGCGCGTGTGTACGCGCTGTCGGCGGACTGATAAGGCTGTTTCTGAATGATCCGCTCAGCGGACCGTTCAGAGACAGCCTTATCAGTCCACCGACAGTGCGTACACACGCGCATACTGGTAGTGCGTGTGTACACACGGTTTACATATGATCTAATTAACGTATAAATACATCTGAGGGCAATATAAAAGCTTGGCGGATGAGCTTTTTGTCCCTAGGCTTTCACAAAGGACTAGAGGACATGCTCTGCGCATGGAGGAAAAACGTTTTAGACATTTATTTAGGAATTAGTTCTTTACAGTAAGAGTGATTAAGATGTGGAATGCATTGCCACGGGAAGTATTTATATCTGCAAATTCTGTATCTGCATTTAAAGGGAGCTTAGATGCTTTCCTTGCGTTAAAAGACATCCATGGCTACAATTACTAGCGAATGCCCAGTGGATTGCCATCTGGAGTCGGGAAGGATTTTTTTCCCTTTTTGGGGCTAATTGGACCATGCCTTGTAAGGGTTTTTTGCCTTCCTCTGGGTCAACAGGGATATGTGAGGGAGTAGGCTGGAGTTGTGCAAGAGGATGCCTTGGGAGCGATCAGGCCAGAGGAGGCAGGAGGAAACCCCAGGTGTGTATATTTTATTGCTAATTCCCCATCTCCGGTTCCCTTGAAACACAATTGTAGCTGGGTCTGCATGCATACTACATGCAAATTGGTGAACTTGGTTGAGTGCAGATTGTCTGAGTAATAAATCTTCTTTTGCTTTAGGTTGAGCCTGTTGGAGTTTTGAAGACTGCCTCTTTTTTTTACATGCCAAGAAAACACTGTGAGCATCTTCATATTGCTATCTTTGCTTCTAAATATAAAAAATGTCAAAAGCAACCAAGAGAAAACATGTGGTGAAAGAGGTCCTGCTTGATTATGTGCGGCCTACAGAGAACCAGCAGATTGTAAAGGTTAGTGTGCTTTGTTTCTCTACCGTATTGCTCTGTAGTTTTCAGGGGATTCCGGCCTTGGTTCATTTATGATGAGGTATGCAGATGAAAAGAGAGGATTTGGCCATGTGCAAGGATGTGTCCTAAAAAGACAATGCCATGACACTGCCAAAAACTGTGGTCTGGGACAGTAGTGAATTCAGGTAAGGAAGGGTTATTCCTCAAAGGTGTGTGTGATATTCATATCCATCAGTAGAGAACTCTCTTTGAATGCATTTCCATACTCTAACAAATTGATTCAGAATAGTGTTATTTTATCTTCTTGGAGGAAGATGGGTGGAGAGGACTTCTAATACTAGGCATTCCTTCTGGGGATCAGGAACGTGCCCTATAGTTTCCATGTTCACAGCACATGGAACCACCAGAACATCTATTTTTAATAGATTCCAGCATGGAATCTACTGAAAATCGATTGAACTGTTCAATGTCATGCAGCGCTGTGGCCTTTTCGTGGCAACCGCTATCACTGCCACACGCCGGGATCCTCCTGACATCTACTCTGCCTTCTCTATGACTTATGTCTTACATTGATAGACACGGCCAGGAGCCAATGAAATCGGCTACTGACCAGATTGGGGACACCGTACACGGGGAACTCAGATACGGGGACATCAGATTGGGGACACCGTACACGGGGAACTCAGATACGGGGACACACCGGACAAGGGGACATCCGATTGGGGACATCGGACACAGGGGGAACTCAGATGCGGGGACACACCGGACATGGGGACATCAGATGCAGGCACATCAGACGCAAGGACAAGGGAAACGGGGCAATTTACACAGGGGGACGTGGGACACTGCACACATGGGTGGGAAACCACGCACAGGGATGATGGTCACTGTCAGACACAGGGGGACAGAGGAAAAACATAGGCGCTGGTGGCACATTCGGACTATAAGACGCACTGACTCTTCTCCCCCCCCCCCCCACACACACACACACACACACACAATTTTGGGGGAGAAAAAGTGCGTCTTATAGCCGGAAAAATACGGTAATCCTTTTTTTTTTTTTTTTTTTTTTCCCTTGTATAGTTCGTTTTCTTTTGCTAACTCATGTTCAGTTATCTACAGTGGGATGCAAAAGTTTTTGCAACATTGTTAAAGGAGTTATCAGGCAAAGATTTTACATTATAAATGGCCTACCTGCCGCTGTTCAGTAGGCCAATCTCAGTTGGGTCGCATGTTTCCCCCCCCCTCCGGGCTTCACCGGCTCCGCAATTCGGGCCGTTTGTATTTCGTGCCCCGGAAGTAGATAATGAAGAGTAATATGAAACTTCCCTGTTCCTGTGCTTGGAACGCAGGGGGAAGTTACTTTGCATTGCGTGCTTCCGTACAGTTCAGTACGGCTGCGCACGTGTAGTAGAGCGCCGGAGGAGGGTTTGAGCTTGAACGTCACTCGCAAGCCAAGCCCTCCGCTTCTGCCACCGCTCGTCAGGCACGCCTACTCCTCCTCCCAGCCCACTCCGACAGCTGCCGCCTTGCCTGTATGCTGGGAGCACGCATAAACGCAAAGCGGCGGCTGTCGGAGTGGACTGGGAGGAGTGGGCGTGCCTGACGGGCAGCGGCAGAAGCGGAGGGTTTGGCTTGCGAGTGACGTAGCAAGCTCAAACCCTCCTCCGGCAGTTCCAGTACGCGTGCGCAGCCGTACGTGAACATACGGCTGCACGCTTTAGAAGTCACTGCGCCAGCGTCCAGCAGCATATTGCGCCTGCGTTGCCACAGTAGTTCCGGGTCGCTGGGGAGCCCGAGGTCGGGTCCCCAACCGGGGCCTACAGAAGGAAAATGCTACATTTGGACGGAGAATGGAGGGCGCGATCCGGCCGCAAAAAAGGTTAGTTACACGCAAGCATGCGTGTTTTAAATTTATGAGATTGCCTGATGACTCCTTTTTAATCATCATGATTTTTCTGCATAAATCGTTGCGTGTTATGATAAAAAAATGTCAGTTGAATATATCATATAGGAGAGACGCACAGTGATATTTGAGAAGTGAAATGAAGTTTATTGCATTTACAGAAAGTGCACAATAATTGTTTAAATAAAATTAGGCAGGTGCATAAATTTGTCATTTTATTGATTCCAAAACCTTTAGAACTAATTATTGGAACTCTAATTGGCTTGGTAAGCTCAGTGACCCCTGACCTACATACACAAGTGAATCCAATTATAAGAAAGAGTATTTAAGGGGTGTGATTTGTAAGTTCCCCTCCTCCTTTAATTTTTTGAAGAGTAGTAACATGGGGTCTCAAAACAACTCTCAAGTGACCTGAAGACGATGATTGTTCACCATCATGGTTTAGGGGGAAGGACACAGAAAGTTTTCTCAGAGATTTCAGCTGTCTGTTTCCACAGTTAGGAACATATTGAGGAAATGGAAGACCACAGGCTCAGTTAAAGTTAAAGTGAACCAGAGACGAAGCATCCTCATGTATTTTACCATATATATCAGTGGGAACATTAGAGAAAACACCTACCCTGCTCTCTGTTTCATTATTTACTGTTCAGATTGCTTCTTATCAGCCCAGATAAAATCCCCGACTGAGCATTCAGTCTGGCTTTGCTATAATGACTCGGCTATAATGATTCCTGAGCAGAGCCACAAGGGGGCAGGCTTGGGCTTGAAAAAAAGCACAGAAGACAGACTCGGCTATAAAGATTCCTGAACAAAGCCAGACTGAATGCTCAGTCGGGGATTTTATCTGGGCTGATAAGAAGCAATCTGAACAGTAAATAATGAAACAGAGAGCAGGGTAGGTGTTTTCTCTAATGTTCCCACTGATATATATGGTAAAATACATGAGGATGCTTTGTCTCTGGTTCCCTTTAAGGCTCGAAGTGGCAGACCAAGAAAAATCTTGGATAGACAGCTGACTGACTGTTTTCACCATTCATCGCTTCTAACAGACCAGCAGCAAAGACTTACAACATCACCTTGCTGCAGATGGAGTCACTGTGCATCATTTAATTATTCAGCGCACTTTACACAAGGAGATGCTGTATGCGAGAGTGATGCAGAGGAAGCCTTTTCTCCGCCCACAGCACAAACAGAGGCACTTGAGGTATGATAAAGCACATTTGGACAAGCCAGCTTCATTTTGGAATAAGGTGCTGTGGACTGATGAAACTAAAATTGAGTTATTTAGGTATAACAAGGAGCGTTATGCATGGAGGAAAAACAACACAGCATTCCAAGTAAAACACCTGCTACCTACAGTAAAATATGGTGGTGGTTCCATCATGCTGTGGGGCTGTGTGGCCAGTGCAGGGACTGGGAATCTTGTCAAAGTTAAAGGGGAACTTCAGCCTAAACAAACATACTGTCATTAAGTTACATTAGTTATGTTAAATAGAATATATAGGCAATATCATTTTTTACCCACCCTGTTTTAAAAGAACAGGCAAATGTTTGTGATTCATGGGGGCTGCCATCTTTGTCATGGGGGCAGCCATCTTTTTGGTTGAAAGGAGGTGACAAGGAGCATAAGACACAGTTCCAAGTGTCCTTTGTCCTGATAACCCCTCCCAGCTGCACACACTAGGCTTCAAATGTCAAATTCAAAATGTAAAAAATAAAAATTGCACCAAAACAGCAGAACGAGGACAACAACATCAGAAATCCCATCATGCTTTGCACAGCATCAGAGGAAAAATGCCCGGGCAGTTTTCTTCTGTGCAGCTAAAAATGAGGCTTGTATAAGAGAAACAAAGTTCTGATGCTGTGAAACTGTTAAAGAAACACCAGGCCTTTTCAGTGCTGCTGAGTCGATTTTTAGTCTGGATGTTCACTTTAAGGGATGCATGGATTGCACTCAGTATCAGCAGATTCTGGAGACCAATGTCCAGGAAACCGTGACTAAGCTGAAGCTGCGCTGGGACTAGATCTTTCAGTAAGACAATAACCCTAAACACTGCTCAAAATCCACTAAGACATTCATGCAGAGGAACAAGTACAACGTTCTGGAATGGCCATCTCAGTCCCCAGACCTGAATATAACTGAAAATCTGTGGTGTGAGTTAAAGAGAGCTGTCCATGCTCGGAAGCCATCAAACCTGAATGAACTAGAGAGGTTTTGTAAAGAGGAATGGTCCAGAATACCTTCAACCAGAATCCGGACTCTCATTGGAGCCTACAGGAAGCGTTTAGAGGCTGTAATTTCTGCAAAAGGACGATTTACTAAATATTGATTTCATTTCTTTTTTGTGGTGCCCAAATTTTTGCACTGGCCTAATGTTGTTTAAACAATTATGACATACTTTCTGTAAATCTAATAAACTTCATTTCACTTCTCAAATATCACTGTGTGCGACTCCTATATGATATATTTAACTGACATTTTTTATCGTAGCAACCAACGATTTATACAGGAAAATCATGATGATTAACAAAGTTGCCCAAACTTTCGCATCCCACTGTATCTACAGCTACCAACATTGCGGCCCCTTGCACACTGGACCTGCTGTGCCGCACCTCGGTTATGTTCCCCGCTGCAGCCGATCACAAGGGCCATAAAAATCTATGGAGACTTGCCCAGTTCACACAGTGTGCCGGAAGTATCCAAATCGTTGCAAAGGCTACAGTGCATTACCGCATGATCCGTATGGGCGAAGCAGGCAGTGGGCACGACGTGAGTGCAGTGTATTCGTGGACTAATACAAATCCCAGCGAAAGGGAGTACGTCTCTAGCCGGGGGGATTAGGAGGGCCAAGCCGATGACCCTGTCATCGCACCATGGCGCATGGTCATATGAAGCATCTGCGGTGCAATCGTTAAAATCTAGTGCCCATCCGGCCTGAGGCAGGTAGGCTACTAGCGATGCTGGTATGCCTCTTATATACTTAGCTCTAATATAGGAGTCAGTGACTGCACACTGTGCTAGTGTGATGTCCTGACTCCAGCCCCTGTATAAGACATTACCGGTACCCTGTCATACGATGGGCTGCTTTCTTTGTTTGGTTTCAGTTCTGTTTTATTTAGAGGAAGTGCTTGAAAAGATTTACCAAGCCAAACACTGATTCATTCCTCCTTACATTAGACTTGGCTCCACAGCTCTCATCTAGGTTTCTGATAAATGAGCAGAAGTGCTATTGGTGCCAGGGAGCACCCTTGGGAGCTGTATTTTTTTTGTTATAGAAGAATAAATATTTGCTGACAGGGAGGAAGCAGAAGTGACAAAGATGTGTACAAGGGAACGGGCATTCTCTGAGGATCAGCTAATCTACAGTCTGTATTGTACACCACTGCTGTGCCTGTGGTGTGATATGTGCTCGAGACACATACATATCCCTGGTAAGATGCACCTTAATGGATGTCGCCTGTCGGAGATTAGGACCGGATTGCCTTGGGAGACATTGTTGGCCCGGGCTATACAGAAGCGAGTCAGCTGTATAACTGAAAACGTGCTGTGTTGCTATGCAGGGAGGCGGAGGGACAACAGAGCAGCACGTGTGATGTCACATGGTGGGCGGGGGAGGGGCTTAGACAATGGCATCAGCCATTGTGGGGGATGAGTTGATCTGCCGGGCAGATCTCTTGCAGGTCGGTGTTTGCGAGCCATTGCGCGCACACACACACCTGATTATCGGCTGGGGGGGTAGTTATCTGGGTGCCTCAGCTGACTTAAGTGGAGTGTGTGTACGAGCCTGTAGTTGTTCCTAGGGATACTGGACCTTCAGTTTTAGTCAGCTGAATGTCCCATACTGTCCACTGATAACAGCAGACAAATGATAAAGCTGCTTTCTCCTGTAAAGGTGGCCATATACGTAAAGATTGGCCCCCAATGTGGCAAACCAATCCACCCCTCTCTGTTCTGAATGTGTACAGAGAGCATGAAGACCTGCAGTGTTGTGCTGTTCATTGCGGTGCAACGCTATGGGCCATCAATCTAATGCCAGTCCTCCCCCACCTCTGATCGATATTTTCCATCTATCATGTATCCATGAAATCCATAGCATGATGTGCTATAGATTTCCTCCTCTCGATGTGATTGAATGTAGCAGGAAAATCAATGTGTATATGGCCTGCATAACTATCAATGTTTACTGACCCCTTACTGATCTCCCTTTTTATTGATAGGTTTTAGGTTGTCCTGGAAACAATCTTCATGAAGTGGAGACCGCAGAGGGTGAGAAGTTTCTAGCCAGCATGCCCACTAAATTCAGGAAGAACATTTGGATTAAAAGAGGTAATGAACAATTAGAGCTGCCTTATGCCTTTTGTGTTTATTCTCTGGGACACGGTCTGCTGATTCCATATTGGAGGGTTGGTACACAGCTTGGAGGATTGCTCTGCCTTTTGGAGTTACACAAGCTATACACACAACCTTACAATGTGGGCTGTTTCTGGCTGGTAAGCCTTATCTCCTTTATATGGTGATCACATGTTTATGGCCTGGGGATATCACACAGTGAAGCAGATGTATGTTGAATCATCCTACGACCGATGAGACCTGCGCTGATTTATTTATATTTTCTACTTTAACTTTGGACATACTTTAATACTAGCAGCAGTTACTTATTATTATTATTATTATTATTTAGTATTTACTGTATTTTTTGGACTATTAAGACGCACCTAGGGTTAGAGGACAAAACCCAGGGGGCAAAATTATACCAAACCTGGTGCATCCATGGTGAAGGGCATCTTGTGGATTATGCCCCCTTTTTACCTCATGCCCCCCCTTGTATCTCTTGTCTCCCTGCATCCTCCTCTGTCCCCCTTGTGTCCTCCTCTATGCCCCTTTGTGTCCTCAGTTTGTCCCCCTGTGTCCTCCTCTGCATGGGCACAGTACAGGGAGTCCCCGACATTGTGGCGGGTTGGAGGTTCGTATTGGCAGGCATTCACAAGTCAGGAACTCCCTGCATTTGGACTATAAGACGCAGTGATTTATTTTTTTTTTTTGGGGGGGGGGGGGTACTTCAATAGAATAGGGAGCACTAGAGGGGTGTGACACAATCAAACACTACAGGTCCTTCTCAAAAAAATTAGCATATTGTGATAACGTTCATTATTTTCTGTAATGTACTGATAAACATTAGACTTTCATATATTTTAGATTCATTACACACAACTGAAGTAGTTCAAGGCTTTTATTGCTTTAATATTGATGATTTTGGCATACAGCTCATGAAAACCCAAAATTCCTATCTAAAAAAATTAGCATATCATGAAAAGGTTCTCTAAACGAGCTATTAACCTAATCATCTGAATCAACTAATTAACTCTAAACACCTGCAAAAGATGCCTGAGGCTTATAAAAACTCCCAGCCTAGTTCATTACTCAAAACCACAATCATGGGTAAGACTGCCGACCTGACTGCTGTCCAGAAGGCCATCATTGACACCCTCAACCAAGAGGGTAAGACACAGAAAGAAATTTCTGAACGAATAGGCTGTTCTCAGAGTGCTGTATTAAGGCACCTCAGTGGGAGTCTGTGGGAAGGGAAAAGTGTGGCAGAAAACGCTGCACAATGAGAAGAGGTGACCGGATCCTGAGGAAGATTGTGGAGAAGGACCGATTCCAGACCTTGGGGGACCTGCAGAAGCAGTGGACTGAGTCTGGAGTAGAAACATCCAGAGCCACCGTGTACAGGCGTGTGCAGGAAATGGGCTACAAGTGCCGCATTCCCCAGGTCAAGCCACTTTTGAACAGAAACAGCAGCAGAAGCGCCTGACCTGGGCTACAGAGAAGCAGCACTGGACTGTTGCTCAGTGGTCCAAAGTACTTTTTACGGATGAAAGCAACTTTTGCATGTCATTCGGAAATCAAGGGCCAGAGTCTGGAGGAAGACTGGGGAGAGGGAAATGCCAAAATGCCTGAAGTCCAGTGTCAAGTACCCACAGTCAGTGATAGTCTGGGGTGCCATGTCAGCTGCTGGTGTTGGTCCACTGTGTTTTATCAAGGGCAGGGTCAATGCAGCTAGCTATCAGGAGATTTTGGAGCACTTCATGCTTCCATCTGCTGAAAAGCTTTATGGAGATGAAGATTTCATTTTTCAGCACAACCTGGCACCTGCTCACAATGCCAAAAACCACTGGTAAATGGTTTACTGACCATGGTATTACTGTGCTCAATTGGCCTGCCAACTCTCCTGACCTGAACCCCATAGAGAATCTGTGGGATATTGTGAAGAGAAAGGTGAGAGACCCAACACTCTTTATGAGCTTAAAGGGAAGGTTCAGGGACTAGCTAAAAAAAATAAAAATCCATTTCCACTTACCTGGGGCTTCCTCCAGCCCGTGGCAGGCAGGAGGTGCCCTCGGCGCCGCTCCGCAGGCTCCCGGCAGCCAGGTCGGGCCTCTTCTGCGCTCCATGGTGCGTTCCACGCCGGCGCGCTGACGTCATCGGACGTCCTCCGGGTTGTACTGCGCAGGCTCAGAACTACTCGCAGAACTACTCGCAAGTGTGTGTTGCATGACTAGCAACCACAGCATGAAGGCGGGTGAGGAAATCCCGTCCTCACTCAGGTGCTTTATGTCGTCCAGTATGTGGATTGCTCTCCAGAAAAAAGCAATAGTTCAGAAGTGAACACTAGACTAACTTCCCAAAACAGCGGGCGGCTGTGACCTAACAACTGGGAGGGAGAAGGCACCCCAAAAATAGGTGATAGTGGATGACCAGTATATCTATATTATGTGACTAAAAATGGCTTACCTCTAAAAGGGGCAATTCCAATTTCAAACAAAATATGTTATATTCATCATAAACATTGTTTATATTATCTGATTAAGCTTTTTGTTTGAAATTGGAATGGCCCCTTCTTTTAAAGGTAAGCCATTTTTATTGTTTTTTATTATTGTTAGCAAAATAATATAGATATACTGTACCTGTCACCCACTACCACCTATTTTTGGGGCAACTTCTCCCTCCCATCTGTTAGATTGTGTAGATAAGCTTTCATACTACATGGAAGTGGTAAAATTGTTCAATCATTGTCCAATCAAAATTGGATGTGTGTACCTGGCTTAACCACTTAAGGGCCACAGGCTTTACCCCACGTAGTGATCAGGCTATTTTTTACAAATTAGGGCTCTACAGCTTTAATGGCTTTTATGGCGAGCCATACAAACAAGCACACAAATTAATCTCCCCCCCCCCCCTCTCTTCTGCCCACCAACAGAGCTTTCTGTTGGTGGGCTCTGGTTGCTGTACTGGGTTGTTTATTTATCTTATTCGTTTTTTGTTCAGTTTTTTTAAATGTATTTTTTAATTTGTATTGCGGGTGGTTTCTGTCTCACTGACACGTTGCATTGCAGCAGACAATATAATTGCATAAGAAATGTGATTATATTGTTATTATACAGTCACTCCTCCGCACGAGTGGCACAGTGGATTTAGTTATAAGTATAACACGAGGCATGCTGCGTGCTACAAGCCGTTGTAGTTACGGTGTAAGCAGACTTGTTTGTAGTGCATGCTTCACTGTATGCATCGCATCACATGCAGGACACACGATGTAACTTCCTCTCTGCTGTATTGCGATATTGTTTTTCCAGGATGTGCAACACCCCAGTGTGAAACTAACCTTCATTTAGATGTATACAGTATAAATTAAGGGCACATTCACGTTGGAAGCACAGAAAACATGCTTGCATTGACAGGAGTTGCTTGGTGCTGAAGGGCACTTATTAAACACTTAAGTACCAGAAGTCTCTGGCCCCTTAAAGGACTTACGAGCTGAAATGAAAAAAAAAAGTTAATTACCTTAAGCAGGCCATACACTGGCTCGATTCACGGCCGTTTCGACAGCAGATCCGATCCTGGGATCGGATCTGCTGCCAATCGCTTGCGCTAAACGCACCCGCCGATCCGATTCCCTCCCGAAATCGGATCGGACCGTCGATCGCGCCGTGCGGGAAATTACCCTCGATCGCCCGGCGGTAGGAGCGCGTCGCTTGCGGCGTACGATTCGGGCCCGATCCGAGCATGTATACATTACCTGAAGCTGGCTCCGGGGTCCTCTTCTCCTCGCTGCACCGCATTTCCGCATCTCCCAGTGTACGCTTATACTTCCTGTGTCACTCCGGTGACCAGGAAGTTGAAATAGAGGGCGCTCTATTTGAACTTCCTGGTCACGGAGTAACACAGGAAGCGCCGGGATGGAGCAAGAACAGCAGTGCGGTGCAGTGCAGAGAAGACGCCCGGGAGCCAGCCTCAGGTAATGTATACGGGGGGGGGGGACAGGCGGCAGGAGCAGCTGAACAGATTGTGATCGGTTTCAGGCTGAAATCGATTCACAATCTGTTTGCAGTAAAGGCAGCCATACGATCCCTATCTGATCAGATTCGATCAGATAGGGATCTGTCAGCTGGTCGATCTAATGGCACATCGACCAGTGTATGGCCACCTTTAGTGCACTATTAGAGCTCTGTGTAGACGATCTGTGCCTCCCTTGTACTTTCCAGACCCTCTGTTATCTAAATCCTCTTATCATTACAGGCCCCGACCCAGCCCAGGGTCGCCTTATCTCTGTGCACTACAATTGCTGCTTTAAAATCCCTCTGCCTGCTTAGCTGAGTTAGCTCAAAGCGACGTTGCTGCGTAGGATCGCAGCCCATCGTCACTCCGTACACTGAGTCATAAATCATGTGGGCGGTCATGTGGTGACGCCCACATGATTTATGACTCAGTGTACGGAGTGACGATGGGCTGCAATCCTAAGCAGCAACGTTGCTTTGAGCTAAGCAGGCAGAGGGATTTTAAAGCGGCAATTGTAGTGCCCAGAGATAAGGCGACCCTGGGCTGGGTCGGGGCCTGTAATGATAAGAGGATTAAGATAACAGAGGGTCTGGAAAGTACAAGGGAGGCACAGAGCTCTAATAGTGCACTAAGGTAATTAACTTTTTTTTTTTATTTCAGCTCGTAAGTCCTTTAGGGCCCTTTTCCACTAGCGCGTTTGCGCTAGCTGAATCGCAAAACCGCAAACCGCTAGCGATTTTACAATCGCTACGGTTTGCTTTTTAACATAGGAATCGCGGTAGGTCATTTCCACTACCGCGATTCGTTTTTTACTTGATCGCGATCGCGCCGCGGAGCGACTTTTGCCGCGATTTTGGTATGCAGTGCATAGCATAGCAAAATTGCGGCCGCAAACGTCGGGAAAACGGCGGAATTGCGATTCAGCAATCGCTAGCGTTCAGCGCGAACGCTAGTGACTGCTAGTGGAAAAGGGCCCTTAAGGACACAGGACTCATTGACTTCACGCTGCATAGACCCATCTCTCTTGTTATTCACACCGCTCTCCTGTCGCTGCAGAGCTCTGGGAGCCCGTCAGGAGGCGACTTCATTGGCTCCTGACCCTGTGATCACTGTGAGCCAATCACAGCCGATCACAGGGTCAAGAGCCAATGAAATCTGCTCCTGACCGGCTCGTTGAACTCTGCTGTCATACTGACAGCAGAGCGAGTGGGCTGCAGCGACAGGAAAGCAGCAGTAGTGTGCGGTGCTCTAATTGAAATCTAAGCCCTGGCAGGGATAACAGGTCCTAAACGGGGCATGGATGTTAATTACCGTGGTATTGAAGCGGTTAATGATGTCATTGGTGCTGACAGTATATTTCCCATTGACCCCTATGAAGGTGATATCACTATTTGGCACCACAAAATGCTGCTCAGGGTTTTCACAAATCCAACCAGTGACAGGCTTGTAGTATGAAGTGTCCTCAGTGGGAACAGTGGACTTTGTACAATCCTAAGATTTCATTTTTTTGTGTCACTGAGGGCCGGTGCACACCAAAAACCGCTAGCAGATCCGCAAAATCCTAGCAGATTTTGAAACGCTTTTTTTTTATTTTTCTAGGGCGTTTTGCGGATTGCTGCTGCGGTTTTCAGTATAGTAGATTTCATATATTGTTACAGTAAAGCTGTTACTGAACAGCTTCTGTAACAAAAACGCAGGCAAAACCGCTCTGAACAGGCGTTTTTCAGAGCGGTTTGCGTTTTTCCTATACTTAACATTGAGGCAGAAACGCATCCGAAATCCAAAAAATGCCTCACCCAGGCATTTTTTCGTTTCTGCAAAATGCCTCCCACTCTGGAGTGCACCACCCCATTGAGATACATTGACCAAGCGGATCCGCAGCCGCAAGCGGCTGCAGAAACGCTGAAAAAGCCGCTCGGTGTGCACCAGCCCTGAATGCCAATAATCCCTTGCAGTGTAAGGACAGGCATGTGTGTTCTGTACCTTTCCTGTGGATCTGTCAGATATTTTGAAAGCCCATGGAGTGAGTAATGCTTGGAGAATTGATTGCTTTAGCTCATTACTTTGTAACCACATAATCTTCACACTGTATTTTTCTCTCATAGGTGATTTTGTCATTGTTGATCCCATTATTGAAGGCGAAAAGGTGAAAGCGGAGATCGCCTTCATCATCTATAAAGATCATCAACGGCTTTTACAGAAAGAAGGGCTCTGGTAACATTATTATCTTGTATAATCACTGGAGGCGGCATTGAACCTTATGCTAAAGATCTTATTATGTATGATCAGCGCAGAGTCCAAAAACAGAAGACGAGTCTTCAACAAAGAATAAGAGAAGGCAAATCTCCACCACAATAAATATTGGGGTCACAGCACAGCTCTGCATTCATGGATACCCCCCCAAAAAGGAAAGAGGCTTACCAGCTGGTGACAACCCACATTATAAGATTGTATCAACGATTTGGTAGGACATCAGGAAGCAACGGTCTGTCCAGGATCCACCATAAAAACAGTGCCGCCTTTATACTGTCCTTTACTGCTGACCCATACACGTGTGCAACTTTCTCGGGGTTCCCATTGCATGGGCCCCGTATGTAAGTTTTGTTTTAATGCTGTTTTTACTAAGAAAGCGCTATAGTAAACGGTTTACACTTAGAGTTGCCGTTTGTTTGTTTTTTATGATGTTTACTGATATCCATTCGTGAGAGGAATCATTGCTGAATTGGTGGATCCTGGACAGACTGTTGCCTCCTGATGTCCTACCAAATCGTTGATACAACCTTATAATGTGGGTCGTCACCAGCTGGTAAGCCTCTTTCCTTTTTTTGAGTATCCATGATTGCAGAGCTGTGCTGTGACCCCAATATTTATTGTGGTGGAGATTTGCCTTCTCTTATTCTTTGTTGAAGACTCGTCTTCTGTTTTTGGACTCTGCGCTGATCATATATAATTTACCTGTTTGTGAACTCTGGACATTGTTCTTCTCTCAGCAGCGGCCGCTTTGTTTCCTTGGCGCTGATACTCCTATGCAACTGGTATTATTTTAAAAGGAAAAATACATATCATTCTCAGCTTAGGTTCCCTTTAAAAGGAAATAATTATGGCAGCCTCCGCATAACTCACTACAGTTGTCCTTTAAGCTGCAGATCTTACATGTTTTTTTTTTTTTGGTTTTTTTTTAATGTGTCTGCTTTCACTCTTATGTATATATTTTTTATTCTTTTATATCAGGCCAGCAGTGTTCATAAAAGAGATAGAAAATGTTACTAAGGAAAAGGCCTGGTAAGACATTATTATTATTATTATTATTATTATTATATATGCATACAAACTTGAAGTGAACCAGTCACCAATTTACAGTGGAACTGCAGTCTCTGCGGTGTCTAGACTGAATGCCCTTACTCTTTATATACCATAAAATGTGTCCGTTCAAGTTGTGTGACAGTTATTTGGAAGTGAGAATGCCTCAATTTCCTCTGGACTGTGGTCACATGATTATGCCTATAGAAAGCTGCTGACTGAGATGCATGCTGGGTGAGAAGTTGTCCTTCTGTTTATACTGGACTCCTCCCAGCACTCAGCAGCGTTTGGAGGCATAATCATGTGACCATGCTCCAGGGAAAGTGAAAAAAGAAAATCTGTTACTTTACCTACACCAAATGGTATTAAATCCAGCAACTGCATGGCTCACTAGGCAAGCTGGAAGTAAAATAAGGAGGTCAAGTAGGGATGATGGGCTAATCACTCCTCTGAGCACTACTGGAGTCAGAGGTGACACATGGATATGGGAGGGGGTAGTTCAGTGGAATAGGGGTTGCTTGAAGGTCCCAAGTGTTGCATGTCAGGAGTAGGCTCAGGGTGCAATATGGGCACAGGGAAATGAGCAGTTGAAGTCCTAGGAAGGCCGCTTGAGATCAGCAATAATATATATATATATATATATATATATATATATATATATATATATATATATATATATATATATATATATATATATATATATATATATATATATATATATATATATATATATATATATAATATATTTATATTTATGTTTCTCTGCCGACATGACTCAATCACTGATTTAAGGGTTAAGTAATACTGAAACTGACTTTTTTTCAACCACAATACAATTTTATATTAAATATTATAAGCAGTCATTTCTCCATAGTGCCCCTTTAAGGATGTTACTCTGGATTATCAAGAGAATGTATTTTCTATTTTCATTGTCTGTCCACTTTTGCTGTATGGCATTTCATTCCAGTGTACACTTTTCCCCCGAAGCTCTAAAGTAGTTTCTCTCTATGGCAACCCTAAGATTTGTAACCATATCATCTACTCTAGGGATTTTTTCCAACACCAGATCTCCGGGTGCCTCTTTCTTATTGTTCCCTATATATGGGAAATCTATGTTCATTATATTAAACTATGGTTATTTGAATATAAACAGTGTAGAGAAACAAAGTGGTGGACAAAGCCTATTTTATGGGCCAAGTGTGCTTAGAGCTCAAGTACATCTTGCTTTCCTCTATAAAGTATTTGCTGACAGGTCATGTGACACACAAAACAGACCTGACTATATTTTCCAGAATCCCTGCATTACAGTTAGTGTTGGGCGAACAGTGTTCGCCACTGTTCGGGTTCTGCAGAACATCACCCTGTTCGGGTGATGTTCGAAGTTATTTGGCCAAACTGTTCGGCCATATGGCCGAACTAAGAGAGCATGGCCGACCGTTACCCGAACGTTCGGCTAACGCTCTGATTGGCCGAACGGGTCACGTGGTTCGGACCCGAACGCGCTCTGATTGGCCGAACGGGTCACGTGGTTCGGGTAAATAAATACCCGATCCACGTCATTTCTCCGCCATTTGTCTGTGGGTTTAGCTTTGGGTAGGCAGGCAGGGTAGTTCTCTCTCCAGCCAGGCTAGCCAGGGTCCCCCGGTCATTGTGTCGCTGCTGGGAATAGTAGTACACCGCTCAGCCACACTATATAGCATTGTGTTTACTGCCACTCTGTGTGTCTGCTGGGAACAGTAGTACACCGCTCACCCTGTATAGCATTGTGCTCTGTGTCGCTGCTGGGAATAGTAGTACACCGCTCACCCACACTATATAGCATTGTTTACTGCCACTCTGTGTCTCTGCTGGGAACAGTAGTACACCGCTCACCCTGTATAGCATTGTGCTCTGTGTCGCTGCTGGGAATAGTAGTACACCGCTCAGCCACACTATATAGCATTGTGTTTATTGCCACTCTGTGTCTCTGCTGGGAACAGTAGTACATCGCTCACCCACCACTGTATAGCATTGTGCTCTGTGTCGCTGCTGGGAATAGTAGTACACCGCTCACCCGCCACTGTATAGCATTTCTGTACTGCCACTGTACTGCTGCCAGTCAGCGTGTACTTTTACGGATAAGTGAAATAAAGAAGAAATCCTGTGAAAGAGGGGGGGCAAGGGAAGAGGTGTTCCCCCTGACGGTTCACGTACAGGCCACAGTGGAGCACCGAAGAAAACCCACTCAATACCGCCCATGTTGTCCAGGAAATCAACCCTCACAAATCTTAAAGAACAGGACCAGATAATTAATTGGATGACCTCTCAAGCATCCAGCAGTGGGTTAAGCAGCACCAGCACATCACGCACGAGGTCCGAGTCCTCAGCCAGTTACAAGGAGCCAGTGGGGACAAAGCAGACACAACCGGCAGCGACACCACGCACACAACTGCCAAATAACCAGTCCGAAGAATTTCCTCAGGACACAATGGGGTATTCGCAGGAGCTATTCCCAGCCCAACAAACTTCCACCTTTCAAAGGTCAATGGAACTGCCAGAAATTTTGTGCCCGGATTCACAACCATTGACTGTGGGAAATGTACCGCGCACTGAAATGCAAGGCGAGTCCGAGGAGGACTCGGAAACCCAAATCCCAGAGCAAGTTGGGCAGGAAGGGTTTCAATTGCAGGAGGTCGGCCGAGAAGATCTTGAAGACGACGTTGGAGTGTGCTGCGCAGAGGTTGTTGTGGGGAGCTCTACTCCACGGCGGCGGCCCACAATCACATATGACGAGTTTGAGGAGATGGAAGAGGAGGAGGAGGGTATGGACAATGTTGACAGAGACCCAGATTTTGTATGTGAAGGAGAACATCGCCGTCGTAGCAGCAGCACAGATGAGTCTGTTGAAGAACCCACTGCTGCACGAGTTCGACTTGTGCCACAAGGTAGGCGGCGCGAAATTTCAGGCACCACAAGCGTGGTAGTTCACGTGAGACAAAAAAGAGGCGCAAACAGAAATCGCCAGCAAGGCAGGTGCTCCAAAGTCTGGCCTTTCTTTGAAGTCTGCAGTGAGGATGGTACCATGGTGATTTGCAAGGTGTGCAAGACCCGCCTGAGCAGGGGGAAACATATTAACAACCTCTCCACCACCAGCATTACCCGCCACATGGTATCCAAACATCCCACTCTGTGGCCGCAAGGACAGGGTACCAGCAGCAACACTGCCTCCCTTGGGGTCACCAGACTCACCACCAGACCCTCCTCAGCAGCAGCAGTAGCCCAGCCATTGCGTGGTTCACAACAACATTCACAAACCTCAGACGACGCTGACACTGTCACTTTCCGGAATAGTGCTCTTGAGGTCTCCCAGTCATCAAACACAACAACCAACAGCCGTTCAGTGTGCAGCCCTACGGTTCAGTTGTCTGTCTCGGAGATGCTTGAGCGCAAGAGGAAATTGCCAGCAAATGACCCCCGGGCCGTGGCACTAACAGCCAGCATAGCCAAGCTTCTGGCCTGCGAAATGCTGCCATATCGAGTGGTGGAGACAAACAGCTTCAAGGGCATGATGTCAGTGGCCATCCCACGTTACGTGGTTCCCAGCCGCTACCACTTTGCACGCTCTGCAGTGCCTGAGTTGCATGAGCACGTGGTCAGCAAAATAACCCGAAGCTTGAAGAATGCCGTTGCCTGCAAGGTTCACCTCACCACTAACACCTGGACGAGTGCGTTCGGCCAGGGTCGATACATCTCCCTTACCGCGCACTGGGTGAACCCTGTGGAGCCTGGCAGCGATTCCTCACCTGCTACGGCGCGGGTGTTGCCCACGCCGCAAACAGCTGCACCGCCGTCCCTCCCACTGGATAACAACAGCAGCACCTACCTCTCTGACTCCTTCTCCTCCAACGCATCTCAAAGCTGTACCTCATCCGGACACGCTAACCCAGCAGCAGTAGGATCGTGGAAGCAGTGCAGCACAGCTGTTGGCATGCGTCAGCAAGCGTTGCTGAAGCTGATCTGCCTTGGGGATAAGCAGCACACAGGGGAGGAAATTTGGAGGGGAATAAAGGAACAGACGGATTTGTGGCTGGCACCGCTGGACCTGAAACCGGGCATGGTTGTGTGTAATAATGGGAGTAATCTCATTCGCGCTTTAAGGTTGGCTAAGCTGACACACATCCCTTGCCTGGCGCACGTGATGAACCTAGTAGTTCTGCGGTTCCTGAGGACATACCCAGGCGTGGCTGATCTTCTGTTGAAGGTGCGACGAGTGGCCAAACATTGCAGAAATTCCAGTACTGCTTCGGGGGCACTCGCCAAGATGCAGGAGCGCTTCAATCTCCCCCACCATCGTTTGCTGTGTGATTTCCCTACGCGCTGGTATTCTACGCTGCACATGCTAGCCCGCTTTTGCGAGCAGAAGAGTGCAGTGGTCCAGTACATGACGGTGCAGTACCGAGGCGCATCCAGACAGCTGCCAAGCTTCTGTGGATCCGATTGGGCCAACATGTTGGACCTCTGCCAAGTCCTCCAAAATTTTGAGCAATCCACGTTGCTTGTGAGCAGTGACAACTCTTCAGTCAGCATTACCATACCACTGCTGTGTTTACTGAAGAAGTCAATGTGGAAAATCAAGGAAACAGCTGTCATGATGCAACTGGGGGAATCTGAAGGAGAAAACAATCAATCAATCAGCGTGATGGTACCAACATCAGGCCATCCGCCTCAGGAAACGCTGGCCCCAGCAGCTATGACGAAGAAGAGGAGGAGGAACAGCTGGAGTTGGAGCAGGAATTTCATGCCACCACTGATGAGGGCCAGAGCGGTGCACGTTGGACTTCCACAATTCAGCGAGAATGGTCAGCAGAAGCAGACCAGGAAGAAGGTGGCGACTATGATGCATCACAACAACTATCACAACGCTCACAAGAGGATGAGGAGGATTCTGGCAGGACTCTGGCACACATGGCTCAATTCATGCTAGACTGCATTGAACGCGACCCACGCATTGTGCGCATTCTGGACAACACCAATTACTGGGTTTATACCCTTCTGGATCCACGGTACAAACACAATGTTCCAAAACTGCTTGAAAAAAGAGTCAGACAGGTCAAAATGGAAGAATACCAGCAGGCCCTTGTGGAGACTTTTGAGAGGAGATTGACATCCTCCCCCTCCTCTAGCCAGTTGTACGCCGACAGACTGACTTCCGCAAACACAGGACGACCAGGAGGGCAGCAAACAACACAAGCCGCAGCTAGTGCCCCAAAGGGAATGGTATCGGCAGTGTGCTTGGAGTGGGAAAATTTTCTGACACTCATGCAGCAGCCCACAGAACAGCAAGCGTGCAGATCCACCTCCAACACCGATCGCCTGGAGAAGATGGTCAAGGACTACATGTCAGATGGCGTAGCTGTGTTGAACAATCCATCTGCACCCTTCAACTATTGGGTATCGAAGCTAGACACCTGGCACGAACTGGCAATGTACGCAATAGAGGTGCTGGCTTGCCCGGCAGCCAGCGTTATGTCGGAACGCTGTTTCAGTGCTGCCGGAGGCATCGTCACAGATCGGCGTATCCGCCTCTCCACAGAAAATGCAGACCGTCTGACTCAAATTAAAATGAATCAATCCTGGATTGGAAACGACTATGCTACACTCCTGGACCCCAACCAAGTAACATGAACAATGACCATCTGTGATGGGTTAGCGTTTCCGGGCCCTGTTTATTGAACCTCTTATCTTTATTACATTTATGACTGCATGGCGGCAAAAAGCATGCTATCCGCACGCTTCTTCTTGTCCTCATGCAAGGCCTGGGTTGTTGTGTCTCAAAGCGTGGCCTTCTCCTCCTGCGCCTCCTTCTGTTCCATCACGTGTGCTGCTGCTGGTGTAGCGTTGCCGGTCCCTGTTTATGGAACCTCTTATCTTTATTACATTTATGACTGCATGGCGGCAAAAAGCATGCTACCTGTGCAAAGAAAACCGACATTTCCTGCATTTAAAAGACAGTTTTCCCTTTGAAACTTTAAAATCGATTTTCTCAAAAACTATAAGCTCTTTTTGCTAAATTTTTTTCCCTCTTGTACCCACTCCCAAGGTGCACATACCCTGTAAATTTGGGGTATGTAGCATGTAAGGAGGCTTTACAAAGCACGAAAGTTCGGGTCCCTATTGACTTCCATTATGTTCGGAGTTCGGCGCGAACACCCGAACATCGCGGCCATGTTCGGCGAACGTTCGTGAACCCGAACATCCAGGTGTTCGCCCAACACTAATTACAGTATAAGGCCTCATTCACACCTAAAATTGAAATCGCAAACCTGGTGCTCCACTGAGCACTGCGTTTCTGGTAAGCGCTTTTCCAGAGCGGTTTTGTAATTCGCTCCCTGACGTAAGTCAGGAAGTGAACTCTTCCAGCTGGAAAACAATACAATGTATTTATTCTCAAAAACACGAACGCAATCATCGCATAAAGCGGTTTTGTGAGTGTTTACCACTCTTCCTATACTTTCCATATAGTAAAAAACGCCCCAAAAATGGTACAGGCACTGCTTTGCTGAACGCACAGCGCATGAACCGCGCTGATATGCACTTTCTCATATTCATTGCACAAGCGTTTTTGTGGGCAATTTTAGAAATCGCCTGCGGTAGAAAAAAGGCAGAGAACGCCTCTAATGTGAATGAGCCCTGTCTACGCGAGGAAATAACCTGCTCTTCTGCACAGCTACACAAAGAATGTATCAGTTTAAGAATTTCAGTTCCAGTAGTACTAATAATTTACGCTATTTAACATGACTATCCAGATATCCCTGGTTCAGTTTCGGTTTTTGTTGGGCTTTACTAGTGTGACATGTTTGGGACAATCACTGTTTCTCTAAAGAAGGAAGCACTTTAGGTGTCCTACACTCTAATAATGTTTGCTTTAAAGGCTGACTTGATAAAGGGAACATGACGTAAGAGGAATATGGAAGCTCACATATTCATTTCTTTTTAAATAATACCAGTTGCCTGGCATTATACTGGTCTTATTTGGTTGCAATAGTGTCTGAATCACACAAAGCAAGCATGTGGCTAATTCATTCAGATTTATGTCAGAAACATCTGATCTGCATATGCTTGTTTACGGTCTGTAGCTAAAAGTATTAGGGGTAGAGCATCAGCAGGACTGCCAGGAAACTGGTATAGTTTAAAATTAAATGTCAGCCTCCATATTCCTCTTGCTTCAGGTTCCCTTTAACCACTTCAGGACTCAGCCTTTACCCCCCCCCCCCCTTAAGGACCAGCGCTGATTTCGCTGATCTGTGCTGGGTGGGCTCTACAGCCCCCAGCACAGATCAAATACCAGGCAGAGCGACCAGATCGCCCCCCCTTTTTTCCCCACTAGGGGGATTATGTGCTGGGGGGGGGGGTCTGATCGCTCCTGCCTGCGTGTGGCTGGCGGGGGGGGCACCTCAAAGCCCCCTCCCCCGCAGGATTCCCCCTCTCCCTCTCCTCCCTCCCTTCCCCGGAGATCGGAGGCTGCACAGGAACGGATCTGTCCTGTGCAGCCTCTAACAGGCTCCTGCCTGTCATGTGACAGCGATCCCCGGCCGCTGATTGGCCAGGGATCGCTGATCTGGTACAACGCTGCTACTGTTAGCAGCGTTGTACAAATGTAAACAAAGCGGATTATTTCCGCTTGTGTTTACATTTAGCCTGCGAGCCGCGATCGGCGGCCCGCAGGCTATTCACGGAGCCCCCCGCCGTGAATTGACAGGAAGCAGCCGCTGTTTCCTGATTAATTAGCCTGCCGCCGCTACCACTTTGCAGGCGCGCGTTATGAGTGCATGGTCGGCAAGTGGTTAACCACTTCACCACTGAGGGGTTTTACCCCTTGAGCACCAGAGCAATTTTCACCTTTCAGCGCTCCTTCCATTCATTCGTCTATAACTTTAGCATTACTTATCACAATGAAATGAACTATATCTTGTTTTTTCCACCACCAATTAGGCTTTCTTTAGGTGGGACATTATGCCAAGAATGATTTTATTCTAAATATGTTTTAATGGGAAAATGTGGGAAAATTCATTATTTTTCAGTTTTCGGCCTTTATAGTTTTTAAATAATGCATGCTACTGTAATTAAAACCCATGAAATGTATTTGCCCATTTGTCCCGGTTATAAAACCGTTTAAATTATGTCCCTATCACGTTTGGCGCCAATATTTTATTTGGAAATAAAGGTGCATTTTCAGTTTTGCGTCCATCCCTAATTACAAGCCTGTAGTTTATAATGTAACAGTGTTATACCCTCTTGATATAAATATTTAAAGAGTTCAGTCCCTAAGGTAACTATTTATTTATGGCTTTTTTTTTTTTTTTTATTGTAATTTTTTTTTTTTTTTTTTAATTACAAAAAAAAAAAAAAATTGGGGAGTGTGGGAGGTAATGAGTAATTTTTGTGTATAAAACGGTGGCGTAGTGGTTAGCTCTCTCGCCTTGCAGCGCTGGGTCCCTGGTTCGAATCCCAGCCAGGGCACTATCTGCAAAGAGTTTGTATGTTCTCTCCGTGTCTGCGTGGGTTTCCTCCGGGCACTCCGGTTTCCTCCCACATTCCAAAAACATACGGATAAGTTAATTGGCTACCCCTAAAAAATTGGCCCTAGACTACAGTACTTACACTACATAATATAGACATATGGCAATGGTAGGGATTAGATTGTGAGCTCCTTTGAGGGACAGTTAGTGACAAGATATATATATATATACACTGTACAGCGCTGCGTAATATGTCGGCGCTATATAAATACTAAATAATACAAATTATTATTATTATTATGTGAAAAATGCTTTAGGGTGTAGTTATACTATTTGGCCACAAGATGGCCACAGTAACATTTTGTTTATGCGAACGCTTGCAGGAAGTGCTATGAGGCTGTTTTTTTTATTTGTTTTTTTTTTCCCCTTCACAATGATCGCGCTGCTTCTCATAGAGGCTCCGGATCATTGCGGGGTTTAGATCAACGAACGGGAATGTTTTTTCCTGTTCATTGATCTCCAGGCGGGCGGCAGCGTGCATAAGAGCGGGAGTGCGCGCATGGGAGCGTGGGAAGTACGGATTTCTCCGTCCCTGGTGGTAAAAGGATGGAAAAAGGGATGGAGAAATCCGTACGGCTGGGGGTAAAGTGGAACTAAACTCAGAATTTCCTTTCTGCTCTAAATTAGCCACAGCATGATAACCTTTTGGGACAAAAAAAAAAATATTATTTATGAAAATCCTAACACCCGCCCCCACCCCCCTGAAATTTAGAATATGGTTTCACTTTGCAGGGTGCACTGAAGGGGGTTGATCCTCAGTGTTTCTGTACGTGTAAAGCTGCCTTAGCAGCTATGAATAGACCGCAGAAGCTCTGCCAAGACCTAATTCTACAATTTGATCTGGCTAAATGAACACAGAGCAGTGGATGTCTCCAGCAACTGTATGTGGAATAAAGACCTTTCATTGTGTGCTGTGTAAGAGTTTGGTTCCACTTTAAAGCTAATGGGAACCCTTATTTAAATAAAAAAAAAAGTCAGATACTCACGGAGAGGGAAGGGTCGGCCCTAATGAGCCTTCCCTCTCCTCTCACGGTGCTCTCGGGGCTGCGCTGGCTCCTCCGTTCACATCCCCAGCCGAGGGGACTTCGGGAGCCGAATCCTCCCGAAGACAGGCGGCGCACACGCGAGTGCGTTAGAGGGCGCGTGCGCAGTGTAGAGCGGCCCATCTTCGGGAGCACTCGGGCTCCCGAAGTATTTCCGAAGCCTCCCTTCGGCCGGGAGACAATGGTATTTGACTGAAACAGTCGAATACCGCTATGGGAAGCTAGGACAACAGCGGGGACTGGGAGAGGAGATGCTATGGGACCCAGAGCCTCCCTCTACTTACGTACAGTAATTATCTGACTTTTTTTTTTTAATAGGGGTTCTCATTCACTTTAAATATAGTCAGGGCCGGCCCGCCCATGAGGCGGGGTGAAACTTTTGCCTCAGGTGGCACTTCTGGGGGGGGGCGGCACCCACCCATCCGTGTGTGTGTGGGGGGGCCGCCCGAGCTGGAGGGGATAGTGGGCAGGAAGGGGGTATTGGGCCTAGCGGCGGGGAGGGGGGGTTGGACTCCCCCCTCCCTTGCCTGGGTCCCCCGTCCTCCGCTCCCCTCCAGCTTTAAAAGTGACGTCGCTGGCTGCAGCTATATTGTAAGAGGCAACAGGCGGGGATCACTCACCTCTTCCTCGTTCCAGCGTGCGCTCCACTGACGTCACTTCCTGTGGTGTAGCAGGAAGTGACGTCAGTGGAGTGCAGACTCGGGCTGGCGATTTTTTTTTTTTTTTTTTTTTTTTTTTTTTTTTTTTTTTTTTTTTTGAAGATTGCCTCAGGTGGCAAAAAGTCTAGGGCCGGGCCTGAATATAGTGTCACACAGCAAATATGAACTTGTTTGCTGGTCAAGTTGTGATTTCTTTTTGTATTCCACTACTGTCTGGTTACTATCGTACAAAAAAAAAATCATTTTATCAAACTTCTTCTCCTGCAGTCACAAAGAAGCAGCTGCAGAACGTCCAGCTGGAGAGAAGTCAGAAGAGGATTCAGAAGATGACAGTGATCTGTTTGTCAACACCAATCGTGTCCAGTATGAGGACAGTGAGGAGGAATCAGAAAGCGAGGAAGAAAGTGAGGAGGAGGAACAACAATGTCACTTATCGGCTGGGAATAGCTGAACTTGCTCTGATGCCCTCTTGGCTCTAAAAGACTAACTTGTTTTGGACTCTTATTGAGCAAACTTGGATGATTTATTGAAATCAAATCACTCAACTTTCAGTGAAACCAGATTATCTTAAAATCTGCTTTCTCTTAATCCTGAAGTTTGTTTTTGCTCTGTTTTATACATTCCACAATATGTTGATAGAAGCGATGTTTGAAATATCCGATAAACTTTACAACTCAAAGCGCTTCTACCAGAGTTGGTTTGATACTAAAGAAGAGGGAAGTATATGGATCTTCCAATGGCTTCCCACATCCTCCCTGAGACCACCACCGCTGCCTGGGACCCTCTGAAAGTTCACAGCTACGCTCCTCTTTGTGAATGAGTGTGGACGGTATTGAGAGCAGCTTTAGCTTACTGCACAGGTTCAGTATCGGCGCACTTGTACACAAAAACATATCTGACAAGCTCTTGTGGGATATGTTCAGAGGATCCCTGCGTGGCAATGGTAGGGGCGAGGAGATGGGGAGCCTTAACACTAACTATGTCCTGTCTGCTCTCCTCTTGCCCCATCTTTATTGAATATGTTTCCCGTCTTTGCACGATTATAATTTGGATGCTGTACATGGAATCTTTTCTATATTAAACCGGTTGGTATCACTGACTGTGCCTGGATCTGCTTTTCTCTAATTGTCATCCGGGACAACCCGAGATCCGGTCCCGCCCAGGATCTGGGGAAACACCAAATCAAGAAGTTTAAAAGCCCCCGCCCTCCCTCAATCCTCAGTTCATCTGTGTTTCCGCAGCGGAAACACCTGTTGGAAGCAAGCTCCGTTAGTTTGTTATTTTTGTATTACTCACCAGAGGGTGTTTTATTGGAAGCAGAGGGACGGGCAGTGGAAAGCGCTTGCGGAGGTGGGTGCTCAACTGCAATCCCTTCTGCGCATAGAAGGCAGCGACCGAGTGGTGTTTGGAGGTCGGCGTGCCTTTCCTCTCCTCGCCTGACGCCGGCTCTGCAAGGCGTATCCGGCGTCGGGCTTCGGCAACTTCCGCGATGACGTCAGGCGCAAGGGAGGCGGAGCGCGCACTGACGTCAGGTGACCACTAGAGGGGAGGATCACGGGGAACCAGGAAGGGAAAAACAGCGTGTTCCTGGCGTCTCCCCGAGCGTTCTGTAGGAGAGGAAGCATGTCGCATCAGCAGCCGCAGCCGCCACAACAGCAGCAGCAATCGGAGGTGGCAGTACCGGCAGCCAAGTCCTCCTCACAGACGCAGCCATCCGGGTCAGGGGTGGTAAGTCCTCCAGTGGAGGGTGATGTGTTTCGTATGCATATCTATATCACCTTGGATGACTTTTCAGTTATATGCCTGTTTCTTTGTATGTTTTATTTCAGGCAAAGACTGATCCTAAATCTAATGTTCCGCCCAAGTATAAAAGATGTGGGTTGTGTAACACTAAGATCCCTCCGGATGCCCCTAGAAATGTTTGCCAGGCGTGCACAGACTCTATTGTGGCATCAGAGACCTCTAACTTGTTGAAGGGAGTCATGGAGGTAGTCAATAAGAATATGCAGGAAACCTTAGATAAATTTAAGGAATCCTTTGTTCCTCCCCCCTCTGATCCCCTGCCAGGCCCTTCTACTATACCCTCTGGGGTTGGGTTACAGCCCACATCCGTAGTGGATATTTTGGGGGCTGAGGAGGAAGAAGAAGAGGAGGAGGGGGAGGATGGTTCGGGGTCAGTCTCTTTAGAGGAGGGGGAGCAACCCGGTTCCGGGGATTCGGGGAAAGAGGATTTAGTAAGAGCTCCTAGATTTCTCTTTTCTCCTGAGGAATCTTCCGAACTATTAAAGGCTGTATACTCCACGGAACAGATCAAAGAGGCGGTTCCAGAGATTACACCTCAGGATCAGGTATACTCAGGTCTGGGCCAGGCTACAGGGAGAGTATTCCCCATTCATAGAACTCTGCAGGAAATTATTATCTCCCAATGGCAGAACCCAGAAAAACCTTTATTTATACCCAAATCATCTAAAAGAAAGTTTCCTTTTTCTCAATCAGAGATTGATAAATGGACGAAATGTCCTAAGCTAGATGCCTCCTTATCTAAATACTCCAAAGATTCCGATTTATCGTTTGAGGATTCGGGTGTCCTCAAGGATGTAATGGACAAGAAGGTAGATTCCCTACTTAAAAAGGCCTGGGAATCAGCAGCCTTTGGCTTCATTCCAGGTATTTCAGCCACTTGCATTTCGCGCAATTTGAAAATTTGGATGGATAACCTCATTGAGCAAATCTCTAAGGGGGTTCCTCTTAAAGATTATGCAGCCTCTTTGCCGGTGGTGCTTAAGGCGGTGGCCTTTTTGGCCGACGCAGTCACGGAACTCATTCGAGTTTCTGCGCGTACCACAGCATTAATTAACTCGGCTCGGCGGGCAATATGGCTGAAAACCTGGGAGGGGGACCAGACATCCAGAAATAGACTCTGTTCTATACCTTTCGAGGGTAATCTTTTATTTGGATCAGGTCTGGAGGATATTTTAGCCCGTTCGGCAGAGAAAGGGAAACAATTCCCTAATAAAAAGAGGAATCTCAGGCCTAAAAGACCTTTTGTTCCTAAGAAACAGGGAGAGGAGCAGGTAAGAAATAGGAATGTGCAGAGGAAATGGTCCTTTCCTAAAGGAAAGGGAAAAGGAGGGTTTGTCCTTGGTAGGACAAATCCTCCCAAGCAGAATAAATGACGTTTTACCAGTAGGGGGAAGGCTGATTTATTTTCGGTTAGAATGGGAGAAGCTAAATCCCAATCCTTTTGTTTTTCGTATTATAAAAGAAGGCTACCGTCTTCAGTTTTCAGTCGAACCCCCGCGGAGATAGCATCAGCCCCTCGAGTATTCACAAAGGTCCTGGCAGAGATTATGAAGGAATTAAGGATCCAGGGAATCTCGATAGTCCCATATCTAGACGATCTTTTGGTTTTTGCGGAGACAATAGATCTGGTGTGTTCACACCGGGACATTGTTATCAGGACTCTGACTCAGGCTGGATGGATTGTCAATTTCGACAAGTCGGCGCTCCAGCCGGTTCAGCAGATTACGTTTCTGGGCTACAAAATAGATTCGATCGAAAGAAAGATCTTTCTCCCTCCAGAGAAAGTCCTGAAAATCCAATCGGAGGTAAATTCTCTGATGGTTCAGGAGAGATCTTCTCTTCGCCACATCATGAGAGTCCTCGGTCTATTTTCAGCGTCGATCCCTGCAGTGACGTGGGCTCAGTCTCACGGCAGAGTGCTACAATCCCTGTTACTTTCCAATTGGGACAAATCAGAGGATTCCCTGGATCTACTCATTCCTATTCCCGACTCAGTGAAATCCAGCCTACTCTGGTGGTTGGACAATCACAATCTCACCGAGGGTCGATTCTGGAGACAGATAGATCCAGTAAAGATCTTTACGGATGCAAGTTCTTGGGGTTGGGGCGCAACAGCCAGGGGGAATCATGCTCAGGGGAGTTGGCCTCAGGCGGTCAGCAGAAAATCATCCAATTTCAGAGAGTTGATGGCAGTTCAGAAGGCCCTTCTTTCATTCCAGTCGCTTATACAGGGGAATCATGTCCTAGTATTTTCAGACAACGTCACAACTGTGGCTTATCTGGCAAAACAGGGGGGAACGAGGTCAGTCGATCTCATGGCTCTCTGTTCAGAGATTCTGACCTGGGCAGAACCTCGCGTTCTGTCCTTATCAGCGATCCACATAAAGGGGTCTCTCAATGTGGAGGCGGACTTTTTAAGCCGCCAGCAAGTAAACCAGGCCGAATGGGAACTCCATCCAGAAGTTTTTCAGAGTCTGGTGGAGAAATTCGGTGTACCAGAGATAGATCTTTTCGCATCCCCAAAGAATGCGAAGGTGGAAAGTTTTTTCTCCGTTCACAGAAGCAGCAAGTCTCTGGGATTGGATGCGCTGAATCTTCCTTGGGGGTTTGTTCTGGGGTATGCCTTCCCTCCCACAGTCTTAATTCCTCAAGCTCTTCTAAAACTTCAAAGAGAAGGGGGGAGCCTAATTCTGATAGCACCCCAATGGCCAAAAAGGCCTTGGTATGCGACATTATTGAAAATGACAACACAACCTCCATGGCCCCTCCCACTCCGTCCGGATCTATTGATCCAGGGACCTCTAATCCATCCCAATCCAAATTTGTTCAAACTGGCAGCCTGGATCCTGAGAGGGTAATCTTAAGACAGAAGGGCCTGTCAGAAAAAGTTATCGAGACTCTAATGAAATGTAGGAAGCCTGTAACTCAAAGCATTTATCGCAAAGTCTGGAGGGTCTATTTAGCATGGTGTGAAGCTAAAGCGAGGCATCAGCATTTAACCAGTTCAGTACTGGAGTTTCTCCAGGACGGTTTTGAAATGAAGTTAGCTCCCAGCACTCTCAAGGTCCAGTGCTCGGCCCTATCCATATTGTTAGATAGACATTTGGCGCAGGAGGAGTTAGTAAAGAACTTTTTCAAAGCTTTACAGAGGTCAACTCCAGCCAAGTCAAAAAAATTTTCCTCAATGGGATCTGTCTTTAGTACTGAACAGACTGACAGTAGATCCTTTTGAACCCATAGAGAAGATTGATATAAAATTTCTAACACTGAAATTGGCTTTTTTGATTGCTATAACGTCGGCAAGACGTTTAGGTGATCTTCAGGCATTATCCATCAAGGATCCATTCCTCATTATTTGTCCTGATAGTGTAAGACTCAGGTTAGACCCTTCTTATTTGCCTAAGGTAACATCGGAATTCCATAGGTCTCAGGAGATCATTCTTCCCTCATTTTGTGATAGGCCAGCGGGGGTTAAAGAGGAATCTTTTCACTGTCTGGACGTTAGGAGATCTTTATTAGTTTATCTTTCTAGATCTAGAGACTTTAGGAAATCCAGTAGTCTATTGGTCCTATTTTCAGGGAAGAATACAGGTCAGCAGGCGTCCAGACAAACAATCGCCAGATGGATCAGACAAACCATTACCTTAGCATATGAGAGTAGTGATAGTCCCGTTCCTAGTAACATTAAAGCTCACTCAACTCGCTCTTTATCCACATCATGGGCGGAGAGGGCAGGAGCCACCATTCACCAGATTTGTCAAGCGGCAACATGGTCAAATGCATCTACCTTTATCAAGCATTACAGAGTGGATGTTTTATCACAACAAGACCAGTCGTTTGGCAGAAAGGTGCTTCAGGCGGTGGTCCCTCCCTAAGGTGAGTCTTTAGTAAAGACTTCTTGTCTATCTCTCGGGTTGTCCCGGATGACAATTAGAGAAAGACTCCGATTAGACCTACCGGTAATGGAGTTTCTGATTGTCATCCGGGACAAACATCTATAACCCTTCCCTTTCCTATCCGGCACCTTTCTGCTATTTAGGAGCATAGGGAATCTTTAGGCACTAGGGGTGTCTAGTTCTTCCTTCACCTTGGTGTTTCTAGGCTACTTACTTTCAGACGCACTGAGGATTGAGGGAGGGCGGGGGCTTTTAAACTTCTTGATTTGGTGTTTCCCCAGATCCTGGGCGGGACCGGATCTCGGGTTGTCCCGGATGACAATCAGAAACTCCATTACCGGTAGGTCTAATCGGAGTCTTTCTCATTGCTGCAAATTGTTTTCATCTGTGTTCTTGGATCTTTGACAGTACAGTCCAGAAAAAGGAGGCGCAAGCATCAAGTGAGACCTTCCAAGTGCATGTTTTGCTGTGACCCCGATGCTTCATCTGTTTAAAAAAACGTTCTTGGCCTTTCTTCTTCAGTACTTTGTATAAAGCACTACCTAGGTACAGAACTAATTTTTCTTTTTTTTGGGGGGGGGGGGGGGGGGGGTTGGTGGGGGAGATGTAGGCACTTCTGGTTCACTTTAAATTAAACCTACACCCTGCAACAACTCCATTTTAACGTGTAGGACAGCTCATATTTCTGTGAGCAACATCAATTAAGTTGAGTGCAGAGAAAGCAAGGCTGAAGGGAATTTCCAATGCAATATCCTGTCAGTTTAATGCTCACAGGGAGGAGAAGACTGGGCAATGCAGCTTAGGCTGTGAAAGTTGTCGCATCCGAGGGCTTTAAACTGAATCAGGATGATTTTGGATTTGAGCAGAAGCAGCACACTTGAACATGCATGGAAAGTTCAGCTTTTGAGTTTACTTTCCAATGACGAGTTAAATAATCAATCAGCATTATCACATGACACCGCTCCTTAAAGGACAACTGAAGGGATATGGAGGCTGGCATATTTATTTCCTTTTAGACTATGTTCACATTGGTGCGGTATAACAGCCACTTTGAACAATGCATAGGTGGTACATTGCCATGCTACAGTGTGGGTCAGGTACGTTGCTTAGCCGCATGCGGCATCGTAAAGCACCACTTACTCATGTTTCTGCAGTTACAGGGTACACAATGCTTACTGTGAACCTGCCTGCCAGTCTTGCTGATATTCATGGCTTCAGTAGTCTCTGAAACAAGCATGCAGCAAATCCACTCAAACATCTGTTCTGTATGCTCGTGCAAGTCTAAAGGTGCATACACACATCAGACTATAGTCTTTGGAAAATGAAAGATCACAGACCAATCTTACCCCCTTCCATGTAGTATGAGAGCCATACTCTACACAGTCTTTTCTATGGAGCTGAACTCCACATCAGAAAAAAATCTTTGCAAGATGCTGCACACACAGATGCTGTACTGACACAAAAGATCAGTATCTGCAAAAGATCTGTTCCTCCCAAAAATCCATTCCTGCAAAATGCAATGATAGTCTATGGGATCTGCAGATCATCATACACACATGATTTAACTGACATTCATCTGCCGATCAAGCAATCATCAGCAGATCTGAAAATCCATCCTGGTGGATCTGATCTGCAGATGAATGTCAGTTAAATCGTGTGTATGAGGATCTGCAGATCCCATAGACTATCATTGCATTTTGCAGGAATGGATTTTTGGCAGGAACAGATCTTTTGCAGATACTGATCTTTTTGTGTCTGTACAGCATCTGTGTGTGCAGCATCTTGCAAATATTTTTTTCTGATGTGGAGTTCAGCTCCATAGAAAACACTGTGTAGGTATGGCTCTCATACTACAGGGAAGGGGGTAAAATTGGTCTGTGATCTTTCATTTTCAAAAGACTATGGTCTGATGTGTGTATGTGGCCTTAGGCTTAAAAGCTCAGGGAAAGGATCAGCAAGCAATTTCCATTTTAAAAAAAGAATATATTTCTGCCTCCTTATCCCTCTCATTTCAGGTGTATTTTAAGATGAAACCAAAGCTTAGTGCACTAGGCTTTGGGAAGTATAGTGTAATGAGCAGAGCTTTTTTGTGTGTGCAGCTTCCTATAGGCAGGACTAAATAACCTGTGGTAATGCTGTGCTGATTAAGCAAGAACAAAAAGAAAACTACTTATCTCCTGCGTCTCTTATTTTCACAGCTTTATACATACAGGTGTCTCTACCACCTGTATTGCTACTGTCCCCACACTGTAGTGTGAGGAGGTTTCTGCTCAGCACCTTCAAAGAACCCTCTTAGGGTGGTCATCCATCCTCTTTACAGTGCTTCTCTAATACTTTTGAATGGGTTATGAAGCTACATTTTTGTAAAAGAAATCCTCAGTTTCTCACTAGTCTCTTATCTTCTCCAGAGACCAGGCTGGGCCTTTCTACTCTCTAGTTACAACAGTAAGGCCTCTTTCACACAGCAAACTGACAGGTGGTCAGCAGCTCCCCTGCACGGGCAGAGCGCTTGTTAGTGCTCAGTACCGGCTCTAGACAGGTAGCTTGCCCCATAGAGTCAGAGCTGAGTGTGGCCACAGCCATGCTCAGATGTTACATTAGCTGCACTTCTTGACACGTGTGGGGTTACAACCGCTGCTTCTGAATTTAACTGGCCTGCAGCAGACGGGATGCTGAGCTGCTCAGCAAGCATGCAGTTCAGTCTCCCATCTGAAAAAGGCTTTACTCATCTCTTCAGGAAGAACCTGGCGTTTCTATAATCAAACTACTCTCTTCTACGCTGAAACCAACAGATGGTCTGAAACTGACAGCCAAGCCTTTGACAGGATAAGATTACCTCCCAGTGTGAGAACGCTTGGAGGCTATTACAGGCAATTTTTTATAGCTCGATGCAAATAAGATTTGCAACATTTAAAGCAATTCAAATAAACAGACTTTAATCAAATTGGACATTGCCTGCATCATGGTTGTCGCAGTATGCTTACGCTGTTACTTTTTTGCCATAATAAATTTCTACTACCTGTTTGTTCTCTCTGGGAGCAGCTATCTTGCCAGTGCTACTTACCTGCTGTGTACAGTCAATTCAACTTGTCACCTGACAACAGTGAAGTCACACAAAAGCGATAGCTTTTTACCAAGGAGACATCAGTTCACCCTGGATAAATTTCATGCGCACAGGAAGTGGCCATAAACCTTAATTTGCTACTCACTTCTTGCACTTAAAGGGACTCTGAGCAGTGCAGTAACTATGGAAAGATGCATATCATTTTGAAGCTCTCTTTCTCTACTTACCAATGATATATAAACCGCCACCCTACGCCTTTTAGTCTTCGCGATCAAAATCGCGGCCGCCATCTTGGATTCCTTATTCAGCTTTGTATTATACAGGACGACACTTTCCCCAGTGTTGGCAGCTCCATTCAGCACAATGCAATGAAATACAAGGAACCCAGGGGGCTATAATTACAATCATCATGCTGGTAGGTGTGAGGATATAATTAATTAATTGTGGGTATGCCTGAAGGCACTGCTCGGAGTCCCTTTAACTAATGCGATCATATTAAAACTTCTGTGCAGGGATGGGCTTTCGAGTACGGAAGTACTTGAATTTGGAATGCTAATGAAGGTTGATTAATGCACCTGTGACCGCAGGATGGGGGGGGGGGGGGGGTTAACTTACCCAGAAGTCCGGGGATCCTATGCGTGTCACTGCTGTAATACACATCCTATGGGGCACGTTAAACCACTCACGACCACACTTCCTCCTTCTGCCAGGAGGATGTGGACATGCGGTAGTGAGTGGTGGAACGCGCCCCATAGGACGCGTATTACAGCAGTGACACACAGGAACCCCGGACTTCTGGGTAAGTTAAACCCCCCCCCCCCCCCCCCAATCCTGCGGTCACAGGTGCATTAATTACATTCATTAGCATTCCGAATTTGAGCCCATCCCTGCTTTTCTATATTCTGTTGAATACTATTTTCCAGAACTAAGTGTCTTCCTGATGATAAAAAAAACATACATTATTCAATTTCAGGACTGAACCAAATAAAATGAAACCACTTTAAAAAAAATTTTGCAACCACTTATTTTTGAAGGGCAACAATTTTTATTTGTTAAAAAAAAAAGTATAAATTACTGATCATATTTTTAAATCGTGGCCTAACACAGTGAGAGTTCATAGAGTTCTTCTACAAACAAATGTCAATTAATCCTATGCTGAGAAAAATAAACATACCAGCGGCACTATGGGAATTTATGGACATCAGAGACCTGAAACAAAATGCAGAGAATTCTCAGACTTTACATTTTTAATACAGATTTTACAGTTTTGTTTTTGTAACTGAGCAGAGATGTAGCATTTCTGGATTCCGGAGCAGCGTCCAAACAAAAACAAACACCTCCTCACTAGTGACGCAAAGACGACCAAAGCATTCCTACGTGTCATTTACAAGATCCCGCGAAACACCAGCAGCCTTCTGCTCGCACCAGTCTGAAGGACTTTCAGTTATTAGAAATATTCCATAATTTGCGTTTGTATGTATGGTGCACATGAGGATGAGAATGTCATCTTCTGCTCCTGCCATGTTTTTTCTTCTGTGGGTTCTGGAGAGTTCGCCAGCACTTCACTTGATAAGCGTGTTCCTAAAATACAGAAAAAACAGTCACCAAATAAGGCAATTCCATCTAAACAAGTTTTCATTTAAAGCCTTCTGTGCCCAAAATACACCAGTGGTGGTGAAGCCACCTTTTCCTCTTTGCATGTGCCAAAGAAACCCATTAAAGAAAACCTTTGTTAGAATCCCAAGTAGTGGCTTTCAAGATCTGAGATCCCACCGCTGATGGCCGGAAAACCTCTTGACCACGGTGGCCAAGCTCCCATTTGTGTACAAGCATACAAAGCTACTCATGCATGTAGGAACAAGCTGCTTGTACTGGGCAAGCCCTTTTCAGTTGCGCTTGTATACGAATAGGAGCGTGACCACGACAGCATATGCAACAAACCCTTGTCAGACATGCTCTGAGGGGCCCTGCCCTAGAATGGTGAGCAACAGGAGGATCAGGGAAGCCTCTGGACTATTCCTCTACTGAGGTATTTTCATTTTTTTCCCAGCTTCAGGTACACTTCAACCAGTTCCCCTCCGATGGGACGAGTATCTACAAATGAAACCTAAGCCAAAGTGGCTAGTGAATGAATGATCACTGTTCCAGCCAGAAACAGCGATCTTGACCGTTAGACACTTTAATTTCTTTCTATTCAGAACACATCCTAAGTAGACAGGAGTCTGGTGTAGTGGTAAAAAAAATAAAGAAAATCTCATATTATTAAATAAATTCCCTATACTTATAATGATCCCCTCATAGATGGGCTTCCGATTAGTTACAAGTTTATGGCTACTCTAATTCATAATCTTAATTAATGCAGGTGGGAGACATGGGGGTTAACTTACCTAGAAACAGGGCTGTGAAGTCGGTGCAAAAATCATCCGATGACTTAGTTTATTGAAACCACTGACTCCAGGTACCAAAAATTGCTCCGACGACTCAGCCCTGCCCAGAATTCTGTGGATCCCATGTGACGGATTCCACCACTCACTACGTCACTTTCTTCTTCCGGCTTGAAGGAGGAAATGCTGCTGCAAGTAGTGGAACGCGTCACATACATGGCATGTGAGGGGAATGATATGCATGGGAATTCAGACTTACACTCCCCCCTCCCACTGGTCACACCTGCATTCGTTAAGATTAATTGATAAATTAGCTTTTAAAATCCAAGTAGCTAGGAACTCTGAAGCTACTCGGAAACACATCCCTGGTTCCCATTAACCCTCCGCCGCCATATAACACACTTGTAAAAAAAACAAAACCATAAGGATGGAATTGAAGTTACAGATTGCCCAGCAAGCTCATGGTGAACCAGAACTCCTAAAGGCTGCCATACACTGGTCGATTGCCACCAGATAGATCCCTCTGTGATCGAATCTGATCAAAGAGGGATCTATTGGCTGCCTACACTGCAAACAGGTTTTGAATCGATTTCACTATGAAACCGATTCACAATCTGTAGAGCCGCCGCCCCACCTGCATACATTACCTGATCCGGCCGGTGCGAGTCCCCCGGTCTCTGCTGTCTCTGCTCTGGGCTCCAGCTTCACTTTACTTCCTGTCCGGGGAAGTTTAAACAGTAGAGGGCGCTCTGTTTAAACTTCCTGTCGGGACAGGAAGAAGTGAAGCCTGCCGGAGCCCAGCGGAGAAGGAACAGCGGAGATACGCGCCGGCGTATCAGGTAATGCATTGCTGCTAGCGTCGGTCATCGGACATTCGAATGCCGCTATCGGCGCACTCCCGACCTGCCAGCGATCGAGCGAAATCTTCCGCACGGACAGATCAATGGGAATGATCGATTTCAGACGGAAATCGATCATTTGGTCTGCATTTGCGCAACGATTTCACAGCAGATTCGTTCACAGTGATCGAATCTGCTGTATATTGGGGGGAAATAGTATAAGTGTATGGGCCCCTTAAGAGTGTGTAAAGGGCTGAAAGAGACCAAAAAGCCTCTGTACTAAAGTGCTTTGTAATGCTACACAACATTGTATTCCAGCAGTTCTGAAGGTGTGTTTAGCTATAAGGGACAACAAATGGATGATTTGCATATTCTGCAGTGATGCATTGTGGGAAACCTCAGAACTCACTCCAACCTAAGGGAAACTTCTGTTTTGCATAGTATTTTAGTAAGAGGGCTTTGTGTACCCTATAAAAGTGGTTGGCTTCTGCCTCTGCATGAAAACAAGGACTTGGGGTAACACTTACTGCAGTAGCCCTGTAACCTGATCCTCAAGACATCAGCGGTCAGTGCTACCTGCTGCTCTCAGTTAAATTCTTCCTCTCTGAGCCCTGGTGGACACCCTGATTAGCTCAAAGGTGAGCTAGGCCTGAGCACCTTCCTCCACGTGGGCAAGCTCCAACCTCTGCACTGTTGCAGAGGCCAGAAAAAAATTCCATCAAAGGCAGAGAAGCTGCAATTCCACCACTGCCAAATACAGGAAATAAAAAGGTACTGCCGTGATTCAGAGATAACACTTATTGGAATGTAAGGCTGCAAGTAATGTGGCCTACTGTCTAAATCTTCCAGGAAGACTTGAGATCTGCTTTTTCCCCTTGTTTATGTAAGCAAATGGAGGCATCCTGAGCACCACTTAAATATGCAGGGAGCCACTGATTGGAGGACGACTATGGCATATGTTCAGTGTGCTCCTCCCACTTATTTGTTATTGCCGTTACTTACGCTGTCATACTCTTGCCACTCCCACTGAGAACAATGTAAGGAGTCTTCTGTGCTTTCTGTTTTTCCTGGAGAAGTGCCACTGTGCCAAGAGGGGTGTCACTGGAGCTCATCTTCTTCAGAAGCTGGGGAGGAATAGAAGGTTGAATTATTTTATTGAAAATGAGCCACAATCAAATCTGGACAAGGTAACAAGCTGTGTACAGAATTTACACAACCCTGCATAACCTCAGAACTATTTGTGTCGCATGTCCACTTCTTGCCTCAGAAAAACACTTTTCAGCCTCCTGCACAGCCCAGCTTAAGAGCCCAGTGATCGGACTTGCCTCCTTTTTTTGTCCCTAAGGGGACATGCCGACGGAGGGGTCCGATCGCTGCGGCAGTGTATTTTTTTCTCCCCTGCCTCTATGAGGCTCTCTCTCCCTCCTCCCCTCGGTGCATAGAATTGGAACAGGACGGCGATCCGTCTTGTTCCGCCTCTCATAGGCATCAGGCTATGAGAGGACGGTGCTCCCCGGCTCCCCGCGATCGGCGGCTAGCAGGCTATTCACGGAACTCCGTTCCGTAAAGCGGCAGAGAACGATCGAGCATGTGCGCGGCCGTTCCCTGGGAAACTGCAGCCCCAGGACTTGGCGCCAATTGGCGTTAGGCGGTCCTGGGGCTGCCGCCGCGTTCACGCTTATTGGTGTGAGGCAGTCTTTAAGTAGTTAAATAGAATCTGTACTCAAATTCTTACAATAAAAAGCATACCATTCTATTCATTATGTTCTCCTGGGCCCCTCTGTGCTGTTTCTGCCACTCCCTGCTGCAATCCTGGCTTGTAATTGCCAGTTTTAGGCAGTGTTTACAAACAAAAGACATGGCAAGTGATAGGCTGAGAGGAGCTCAGTCTGTGGCTCATACAGAGCCTGCAGGGGCGTGGAGAGGGTGTGTATAGCTTCTGCCTAGAACAAGCAGAGCTGCACATTCCAGCCTGAGTGCCTGAGCTCGACAAAGCCATCAGAGGAAAGAAGATTAGATTATATAACAGAGATAATACATCCACTGTGCAACTAGGAAAGGCTGCAGTAAGACAGACCACATTAGAACAGGTATAGGAACTTATAGGATAGAAGAAACAAGGCTGAACATTTTGTTACAGAGTCTCTTTAATAATAGGTTGGCACTCACCGCTTCCTCGTCCAGTTTCTTCATCCTCCTCTCGGTCTTCATCTTTCCTGAGCCTTTGCCATGGAAGCGATGGGACAATTGCCTGAAGGCCTGCAGCAAGAGAAGCACAGAACAGGTGACCATCTGCCAGGAAACAACAGACAAGAAGGAAGAGGAAGCTGGGAAGGGACCCTCACCTCTTTTGGACAGAGCTTCCTTCCCGTCTCATCCACATACTCAATCTTCACATCTGGCTTGTAGCCGTCTTTTTCTTTAAATTCTTGTGTGAAGCCCCTGTACTCCTCTCTCCTGCTGTACTTGTCATCTATTGCCCTACAACACAGAATACTGATCAGCAAAAGGAACGTACAAATCAAACTGACCAAGGTTGTGTTCAATGGTAGAAAAATAAAAACTCATTTAATCAATATTGGAAACTTGAAGAACTTGTAACGTGAAGAAATATTGCAGCCTAGTAAGGTATTTATCAAGAAAATCCAGCAATAATGGCAGATAAATGGCACTTGGATGCTCAAAACAGCCGCTGCTAACATACATATCTGTACTGGCTGGAACCTTGCTGCTAGTGGACCAGAACTCTTGCACAGGAGAGAAGGAAAACAGAGAATTGCATCCTGTACGTATTTAGAGAGTTTAGCCTGTCTAATCCCACCTCATATGTGACTAAACACAAGTGTAAATTGATCTCACAACTGTGTCAGCTGGCTGTGGCAGAGCATTTCATTTGTAAACACAGGATGTTAACCCTTTGCCTGCTTCCATGAAAGCAGGAAGTAGACACTGCAGATTTATTGCAGGATCTGTATCAGATGTAATAAAAAGATATGTTTTCCTTTAAAGGTTAGTATGATGTTGCTTATCTTTTAGAGCAGAGAGGAAGTTCTTAGTTCAGGTCTACTTTAAAAGAAACCAGTGGTAAGAGACCTATGGAGGCTTCCATATTTATTTCCTTTGAAAGAATACCAGTTACCTGGCAGTCCCGTTCATCTTTCTGGTCAGTGGTGTGTGAATCAAACACCAGAAACAAGCATGCAGCTCATCTTGTCATATTTTTGTCAGAAACACCTGATCTGCTTGCTTGTTCAGGGTATGTGGCGATTGGAGACTTTTTCATTCTTGGCCATCTCCTCAAGGTCCCCACTTTGCCAAAATATGTCATTTTATACCTTACTCTAGATTACTTTTTGAAAATACACTAAATCCAAAACTGAGAGAGAGAGAGAGAGAGAGAGAGAGAGAGAGATAGAGAGAGATAGAGAGATAGAGAGAGTATATAGAATAAGAGTAAATAAAAGCAAAGTGGTGGCAAGTCTACCGCGCGTGGGCTGGGTTTGGAGGCAAAGAGAAGGCCCCATGCTAATCTTGTCCGTTTTGGAGTTATTGCTGCACCCGGCTCACACCGACGATGTTTGGGGGGTGGGCCAGGTTTGGTTCCAGAGAGGGCGCCCCGTGCTAATCTTGTTTGGGGGGGGGGGGGGGTGATTGCTGCATCCCCGCTCACACTTTCAATGTTTTAATCAGAAACACTGGTGTGGTCCTCCGGACAGGGATGAAGTGCGATGTCTTTCTTTTGCTGCTAACAATACTGGATATTGGAAGCTCTCAAGGACCATACAAGATGGCAATGAGTGCTGCATTCAGCCACAGTGGCGTAGCCAAAGAGCTATGGGCCCCGGTGCAAGTTTCACATTGGGCCCCAAAAGCACTATACATGACAAATGATACGGTGCACCAAAACCTGCCAAGGACAACTACAGTGTCAGAGGTGCAAGAAGGGGATGGGGTACAGTTTGTCAATGATTACTACCATTCAAAGCTTCTATACAAATGATTATTACAAGCACAGGACCAACAAGGAGCTAATATTGTGATTCAGAGAGGGCCCTACAGGGCCCCCCCATATTGCTACGCCACTGGTTTGACACCTATGCTGTACACCATTAAGCCACAGATCACCACTTCAAGAAGCCGAGGTGAAAGTCAGTGGGCTGTATATCACCACACTTTCTGGCAAGGATGATTGTAACAGCCGGCAATTAGCCCCATTCAAGAGAATAGATTTGCACTTTAATTACAGGACCTGATTTATATGCAGGAACAAAACTTAACAGCTCCTTTACAAATATGATGTTTGGTTTTAAAAATTGGAGTACAAAAGGGGCAATCTTTTTCCATAAGGCCACTTGAACCGGTCCTTAATATCTTATGTTACCGTAAACCTACATCACTGATGGATCTAAAAATGCAGTATGGACTTGATTTGCACATATTGCAGTGTCCGCGCATCAGTAACAATGCGAAACAATTGTAAAGACTTAAGTTCTGGCTCATATTTTTTTAATGCATACTAGATAGATTGAATAATAACTTGCAAACATTTTTGCATTCTTTATGTCTTGATGGGTACCCAATGTGGACTTCCTGTGTGAATGTCAGATGCAGCTTAGCTAGACTGACCAGCAGTCTGTGTGCTGTCCAAACTCCTCCCCATCCCAGAATGCATTTCTGCTCTCCAGAAACTTCTTCCTTCTGGCTATGAAAGAGGAAGCATATGAGAGCTGGAATGCATTGTGGAGGGCAGCGTACTGAGGCAGCGACAAGGGTGAATTAATTCCCCACCACAGTGTGCACCAGTTCAAATTTGAGTTCTTTTCCAAGGCATATGGAACAGTGGTACAAATTAGAATTCTCATCCCTACTCTGGAGAGGGTGTCTGAAGGGTTAAATGATTTATTAAACACTTAACCAGGAGGAACTGTAGATAATGTGCTAACAATGAGTGCGGTGGGAGGAGGTGGGCGGGGTCATGTGACCTGCTCTGTGCTAAGAAAGGGAACTCCCACTCCCCTGGCAATAAGGAGCAGCTTGATGCAGCCTGTCAGAAGCCACATATGCACTTTCAATGTTTCCAGCAAAAAGAACAGACGTGATGTACAACACTTTGTGCACTGCTAATTAATGCAACTGTACTATTCTATGCATTTAACTAAAATAGGAGACTGAACCAGGGCTTTAAAGGGACTCAGAGCTGAAAAATGTTAAAGATTTTATACATACCTGGGGCTTCCTCCAGCCCCATCCGCGCCGATCGCTCCCACACCGCCGTCCTTTAGCTGCCCGCATCTTCAGGAACCGGGCCCCGTCACTGATGTCAGTTGCAGCCAGCTACGCAGGAGAAGTGCACCCTCTACGTATCTCTCCTGCGGCTGTTGGAGAGATACGCAAACAGTGCAGTTCTCTTACGTTAGACTGGCTCTGACGGAAGTGCGGGCACCCGGTTGCCGAAGCTGCAGGCAGCTGAAGGATGGCGGCGTTGGAGCGATCAAAGCGGATGGGGCTGGAGGAAGCCCCAGGTATGTATAAAATCTAATTGTTCAGCTCTGGTACACTAAGGGCCGATCCCTGTAAACGAGCAGATGATAAAGACGTTAACTTAGTTTGTACAAATCAGTATTAGTATAACTTTGCATACATTTTGTCCTCTATGCAGTATACAGCTGATGGCAGGGATTTGTTGAAACTTTTCATGCGTGCAATCTTCTGTACTGTTGTCTCCAGCATACCTGTGAGAGAACAACGATATCACATTAGTTCATTATATCAATAGGATACTTTCTGTACAAAATACATTCAGTGCTTCAATATTTCAGTGCATGCAACAAAACTAAAAAAAAACTACTCTAGAACTCTTCTAGAATGTGCAAGAAGGTTAATGCATCACTGTGCTTTCATCCTATTTTTTCTTTAAACATCTTAAGACTCAGCTCCAAGTCCAAAAGGTACCTCTGAACAGCCTAATGATAGCAGGGCTTATTACTGGCGTGTCTATAGTGGCTCCAATGTAACAGCGATAGATTCAGCTTCCTGGATCATCTCATTGGAAGGCAAGCCGAGGGTCCCCCATCGCATCTACCTTGAGATTAAGAGGCGCTTGTTGCTTGGAAGGAAAGCTATGGCCAATTTGGCCAAGATACAAAAGGATAGAGAGGTCTCTTTACCAACAAACATCAGGATAGTTAGAGCTATGGTCTTCCTAGTAGTAACATAAGGTTGTGAAAGTTGGACTATAAATAAGGTCATGCGTAAAAACTGATGCTTCTGAACTGTGAGTATAGAGAGTTCACTGCACTGCCAAAGTATCTAACTACACAGTACTTAAAGAAATAAGGCCAGAGTGGTCACTTGACGGCTTGATACTACTATTAAAACTTTGGCCACATATGACTGGGTCTTTGGAGAAATCAAAAACAACCCCTTGCAGCCGTCCTGTCCCGTGACGGTCTTCCACGATTCTCAGTTCGCACCAGCAGCTTCCGGTACTATCCTACCGTCGGCTTACTAGTCAACGGCAGCCACACACATCTTTCTACGCGTTCCAGCCAGCAATAGTGTCCTGCGCTAACAGTGCAGGACACTATTGTGGTGAAAGATACGCATGGCTGAGGGCGTGTTGCAGCGTCTGCAACGACGGCAGTGCAGTTGCAGCGTCTGCAATACTGAAAGTGGCTGGCGGCGGGAGAACGGAGCATCGTGGAGGACCGGTGTGGGACAGGAAGGCTGCAAGGGGCTGGCAGAAGCTCCAGGTAAGTTTTTTTTTTAATATTCAGTTCCAGTTTTTACCTTTGTTCTGACAGAGATGCAAAGCAGCAGCCAGACCTCGGTTTACAATCGGCTCTTCATCCAAAATAGTTGTTGATCCAGCTAAAAACTGAAAAGAGAAATGTTATAATTTAGTAATTTTTTTAGATGGAATACACAGGATGCCAGTTATGCTCATAGAAGCAATTGGGTCTTACTATTCCTCATCTTGCTGTATGGTTACACAGAAAACCATGCAAACCATTTTGCGCACAGCGACCATTTAGCCAGCCATCAGCAGCAATGAGCATAAGCTTGAAGGTTTGGAAATGGATCCATATAGAAACACACTCTTGGGGAAGGGGAGGTGCCTGTACATCAGTTCACACATAACAGATGGATTTCCCACAGTTCTGCAAAGCTATGTAACAGAAGTGATCCATCAGTTCTGGTCTGGATAATTCATTTTCTTCTATAATTGTATGGCTATATTGCCCCATGATGAGGGATACAGAGAGGCCAGGGAATTAGCTGTGTGTATGCAGCTTGGAACTTGTCCACTTCTTCTTGGACTGGCCCCGTTCCGCGCTACATACAATTTGCATGCAAACTGGAATGATCACCATCTCATTGACCATCAATACTCAAGAGCCATTTTTCATCCACACCCTGCATTACATGTTTCTAGAGTTTTATCTGTGTAGAACACGGCCTGTGCCCAATGAAAGGACATCTGAATTGAGAGGGATATGGAGGCTGCCATATTTATATTACTATGCAGATTGCCTGGCAGTCCTGCTGATCTTCTGCCTCCTAATACGTCTAGCCACAGCCCCTGAACAAGCATGCAGATCAGTTGTTTCTGACTGAATTGTGACTGGATGAGCTGCATGCTTGTTTCTGGTGTGATTCAGACACTACTACATCCAAATAGATCAACAAGACTGCCAGACAACTGGTATTGTTTAAAATAATATAAATATTGTAGCCTCCATATCCCTCTCAGGCGGGGTTTAGCTCTGGGCCCTGAAGAGGATTAGCAAGTCATGTATTTGTTCTCCTCATTTTTTAGTTAGCTTTGCTTTTCAGCTGTAACAGATCCCACATATACCACATTATAATGGTAAATGGGAAATAAAGCCATTTCACCCCAACAGACCTCTTGTTGGTTCTTCTCTTCATCAAGATTCACCATGCTCCACCCAACGTTTTCCTCTCCATCGGAGTCGCCACCTTCCTTCTCAGAGTCGTCGTTCTCTTTGTCAAAGTCCTAAGAAACAAAGAATACAGGTCCATGAATCCCCACCTTTAGTGCAGGAACATTCTGAGGGCAACATGTGGCAGTCAGGAGATGAAGGTGCAACCACTTACCATTAGATCCTCCTGATCTTCTCGGTTTCCCGCTAAACCATATGTTGGAATCTCCCCAAGTGTTCTGCAGAATTCAGAGGTGGCGTTGAATACGATGGACCCTTTCTTGTCATCGTCCTCCTCCTCATCTTGACTCTTTTGTGTATTTAGCTTTTTTATTATGGAGACAAGCTTGGGGGAAATAAAATATATTCAAAAGAGTAATTATGATGAGTGATGTAAAAATAAATTAATAAATAAAATATGCAAAAAGGGTTCAGGTTTATTTATGTGTTGGCTAGGAAGGTTTATACAGATCACTAACAGTAATTAAAGCCTAGATAAACCCCAAATAGAACAAGGCAAATTCTGAAACCGATCTTGTTGCTTGGTGTGCTGCCTTTTTTAAACTTAAATATCATTTGTGTAGCTCTGCATGTTGCCGGTGTGGAGTTGTAAATAGACCTTACACCTCTAGAGCCCATTTCCTGTTAGCAGAGATAAAAGGTCTTAAGGTAGCCATACATCTAGCGATTCTGATTCAATCGACAAAGCAAACGACTTTATTAAGAAATTCACTTCAGTATGGTTGATCGATGCGATTCACTTCACTAATCAATCTGACCAATCTTGTGTCTCCATGCTCTGAATGCAAAAATCGTTTCAGAGTCGATCGAATGTCATGTGAGCAGTAGCCGATTCCTGTGCGATTGACCGATATCTTGCTTGATCGACTAAGCTGGTCGATATGACATGAAATCACCCACTTTTGATGTGACTGTTAATGTGCTCGATGAATTCAGTGTTTGTAGCAGAAGCTCTCTTCCTACTGCCACAACTGCCAGTAAATAAAATGTTTCCTTTCACGATTTCCTTACAGTGCGGTACCTTTAATATCTAGCAGCTCTAGAAGTATCTGTTATGAGTAAGAAGGTGAAGGGGTGGTTGTCGCTATAACAATAGCTGTGTTCTACCATGAAGCCCTAACTCAGGTTCTCTTACTTTTTCACCTCCATCTTTTTGCTGCTGGAGCTGCTTTAAACGTCTGCTCTTCTCCAGCTGCTCCTGTAATGCATTCTCCAACTCATCTTCCTCCAGAGCCACCGGTGAATCTGGAATCTCTTCTGCAAAAACAACATATGTTAAAAAGACAATACAGTGAATGGTAGAGAACCACTCAAGAAAAGAACCATGCCTACAAAGCCCTCCACCCTGCTTACATGGATGCTAGATCATCTAGCAACGACGCAAAACTGTGGCTTCTGGCCAGGCGTCTTATCTTTTAGAGTTGGACCACGACATCTATGTAAATAGAACCGCCACTGACTGCCCCCCCCCCCCCAGCACACTGGTTTGAGTGGCTTTGGGGATTGGGTGGACTTGTGAGAGCCATGTGCTTGATTCTAGGGTACAGTGTAGGGTATAGGGTGAGGGGCAGGAGTTGGTGATACGAGCCGCAGGGGCTGTGAGGGGTGAGGTCCTCTGAGAAGAGTATGCAGAGGAAGGTTTGGAGGGTGGGGTTACACATTTTGGTTAATTAGGTGGAAACACTAAAAAAAAACATCATTGGAAATTTTGAAGCATTAAATCTGTGGCTAGAGTTGTTAAAGGGAACCTTAACAGAGATATGGATGTTTCCTTTTAAACAATACCAGTTGCCTGGCAGTCCTGCTGATCTCTAGCTGCTGTCCCTGAATCCCACACCTGAAACAAACATGCAGCTAATCCAGTCTGACTTCAGTCAGAGCACCTGATCTGCATGCTTGTTGTGGGTCTGTGGCTAAAAGTATTAGAGAAACAGGATCAGCTGGAGAGTCAGGCAACTGGTATTATTTTAAAAGGAAAAATCCATATCCTTCTCAGTTTAGGTTCCCTTTAAAGTGTACCTAAGACAACTTAAAGATACATACCTGGGGCTTCCCCCAGCCTCCTCCAGGCTGATCACTCCCTCTGCATCCTCCTGCGCCACCTGGATCCTGCCAAATTCGCCCCAGAAAGTCATCCAGATGGCGCAGGCCCAGTCTGGCCATACGTAATTCCCCTTGTGCGACCAGGCCATGCTTGCGCAGTACGTCCCCGACCTGAGGACTTTCTAAGATGAATTACGGAGGATCCAGAAAATGCAGGAGGACAGCGAGGGAGCGATCAGCCGGGAGGGGGCTGGAAGAAGCCCCAGGCATGTATAATTTTTTTTTCTCTCCAGCTCAACTCAGGTTCCCTTTAAATACAGACCAGGGGCTTGATTCACAAAAGAGTGCTAACTGTTAGCACGGCCGTTTTCGCGCGAATTTTCGCATTGCGCGCGTTCGCAAATTTACGCGCACAAACGCGAATTTTCGCACGAAAACGTTATCGATTTCGCGGTAAAATTCGCGTTTGCGCACGAAAACGTTATCGTTTCGCTCGAAAATTCACGATCGCACGCAATGCGAAAATTCGCGCGAAAACGGCCGTGCTAACAGTTAGCACTCTTTTGTGAATCAAGCCCCAAGTCTACAGGATCACTTATGACACAGTTTTGCCTCCTGGCTGGTTCCATTGCCAATATGGATTCCCCCTTCTGGTCCCCCCAATGCTGAATATCCCTCTCCTTGTAATATATAAAATAAACACCTATGTCTGCTACTACACTAAAGGTGACCCCAGTAATACACATAATGCGTACAATACAAGCCTGTTACTGCCAATCTTTACATAATGAGTCATTAGTATCCCGTACTTCTTACCCAGTATTGCAGATGTTACCAGCAGTGCCGCTTAATTAATCAACCCCCATTGTTCTCATCTTACAGTTATATGAAGATTCCACAAGATTAGTAACGGCTTAGTGTGGACTCACCTTGATCGCTGATGTCCATGCGCTCTACTCTGACATCATCGGATTGTGGCCGAGATTCCCTGAATTCCACCTCTTGTTCTTCATCCTCAGAATCCTGGACACGGCGACGGCCACGCCCTCGAGCTCTAAACAGAAATGAACAACAACATGTAATCGGTAGCAGGAAAAAAGGGCACAGGACGAGGGTGGATAAAAAAGGCGCCGCCATAGACTTTAATGCAATTATCGTTAAAGGGAAGGTCCAAGCAAAATAAAAAAATGAGTTTCACTTACCTGGGGCTTCTACCAGCCCCATGCAGCCATCCTGTGCCCTCGTAGTCACTCACTGCTGCTCCAGTCCCCCGCTGGCAGCTTGCCGACCTCGGAGGTCGGCGGGATGCATTGCGTACATTTGCGGGAATGCGTAAAAATGTACGCAATACGGCCCGCCGACCTCCGAGGTCGGCATGCTGCCAGCGGGGGACTGGAGCAGCAGTGAGTGACTACGAGGGCACAGGATGGCTGCATGGGGCTGGTAGAAACCCCAGGTAAGTGAAACTCATTTTTTTATTTTGCTTGGACCTTCCCTTTAATACAGCAAAAAAAGCAGAAAAAAGGGCACTGCAAAAAATATCATTAACAATATTAGAACATTATAATTTATGAAGTAGTTATCGTTTTAGAAGCTTGCAAAGTTATGGTTTTTGTCACATTTCCTTTATATGTACAGATTTGACGTTATTAAAGATATTATCACTTCTATGTGTAAAAGAGTGTTTCTGCAGAAGGGGTGGTTAGGGTTAGGCAACACCCGGGCAGTGGTTGGTTTTAGGCAACACCAGGGGGTGGTGGTTAGGGACCACTGGGGGTGTTACGGTTAGACACCACTGGGGGGGGGGGGGTAATTAGGGTTAGGCGCCACCAGGGGAGTGGTTAGTTTTAGGTAGTGTGAAAGTAGGGTTGGGTTAAGCTGTATTGTTGATTTACGCAACAATTTTTAACATTATAATATCTTTTCATTATTATTTCCCATCTGTAGTTACAATGGTATTTATCGTTTACCAAGTTTGACAACAATGTTTATCATTATCAGATTTCGTTATCCACCGGCGCCATTTCGTTATCAAGCCAAGCCCTTTTTTTCCACTGTGCCCCTTGCATGCATATAATCTCTTAGTTTTTCAGCTAAACAAAAGTGTATCGAGTAAAGCAGTTTTAACGTATTTTTGTTCGGTGTAGCCTCATACAAGCCGGTCATTTCCAAGTCAACCAATTCATTAGTGCAGCAATAAACATATCTATCAACTTTTTTTTCAGTTTTTTTTTTTTTTAGAAATATACCTTTAAACAGACCACTTAACCACTTGCCGACCGCACGCTTATACCGTGCGTCGGCAAAGTGGCAGCTGCAGGACCAGCGACGCAGTATTGCGTCGCCAGCTGCAGGCTGATTAATTAGGAAGCAGCCGCTCGCGCGAGCGGCTGCTTCCTGTCAAATCACGGCGGGGGGCTCCGTGAATAGCCTGCGGGCCGCAGGCTGAAATAATCCGCTTTGTTTACATTGTACGGCGCTGCTGCGCAGCAGCGCCGTAAGGCAGATCGGCGATCCCCGGCCAATCAGCGGCCGGGGATCGCCGCCATGTGACAGGGGACGTCCTGTCACTGGCTGCACAGGACGGATAGCGTCCTGTGCAGCCTCGATCGCCGGGGGGGGGAGGGGGGGAGCAGGTAGGAGAGGGAGGGGGGAATTTCGCGCGGAGGGGGGCTTTGAGGTGCCCCCCCCCCCCGCAACACGCAGGCAGGAGAGATCAGACCCCCCCCTGCACATCATACCCATAGGGGAGGGGGAAAGGGGACCGATCTGGTCACTCTGCCTGCACCCTGATCTGTGCTGGGGGCTGCACAGCCCACCCAGCACAGATCACTCAAAACAGCGCTGGTCCTTAAGGGGGGGTAAAGGGTGGGTCATCAAGTGGTTAAAGCTACGCTGGTAGAGGTTTTCATTATATCCATTTTAACCGCCTTCTACTCACACAAGTGTTTCCTGTTCTCTTAACTGACCTTCAACTGACCTACAATTTATTACTTCTGTAAATTCAAAACAAAACAAGTGACTCCACCCCCACCTCCCAAGATTCAGATGTCCATTATATTACTAATAGACTTTGCTCCTCATTTCTTGTGCCTGTGATGTACACAAGCCAGACTGTTCTTGGATGAGGTCGCCTCTGCCGAGAATCTAGTGTGTGTACAGTGGCTTCACACTTCCCTTGGCCAAGGGCATTATTCTCCTCGTAAACCCAGCCCACTCTGTGATGCTCCTCCTCACCCCTGCATAGCCTTGCACAGTAAATAAATCATCTGGTCAGTGCATTTTTTCTTCCCTGAAGTCAGGAGAGGTGCCAAAGTCTCGCGAGACTTCCTCTATCGGGGTTAATTTATCTTCTGCATTTGCAGTCTCTGGCTGCACTCTGACAGCTGTGACATCAGAGACAACTGCAGAAGATAAATGAAACTTGACAGAGGAAGTCTAGCGAGACTTCAGAACCCCAAATACACGGCAAAGGAGAGACTTCCTCCTCCTCGGCTTCAGAACATAAGCAGCTGGAGGATAGACCAGGTCAATATGACACTGACCAGATGATTTATTTGCTGTAAAATACTGATACATTTATTTATTTATATAGCGCTGACATATTACGCAGCGCTGTACAGAGTATATATTGTCCTGTCACTAACTGTCCCTCAGAGGGGCTCACATCCCTACCATAGTCATACATATCATTAAGTGCACTGCTTTGATTTTATCATCTGTATGGGAGGTTTAAACCCACGTTAACTCGGCTGAGCTGGGCCTTTGAGGCCGACTCATCTGAGAAATCGATTGTGTATAGAGGTGTTCCTCAAGCTTGTTTAACGATCCAGAATGCCTGATCTTTAAAGGGACCCTTAACAGACATTAAAACGGAGTACATATGATTTGGCCGCTGGGAGATTTGGGTGCAGAGTAAAGCCAGTAAATGTCTCACTCTGCTCTTGCACAACTCCCGGTGGTGTTAATTACTATTCCCCCTGCAGGTCGCCAGGGATAGTGGGGGAAAGACGTAATTTGGCTTCCAGCTATTGCTGGCAGCCGAATTACAGCTTTTTCATAGTAATTCGGGTTCTGTCTTCTGACGGAGCCCAAATCATGCAATGAGCGCAGCTATAGCCGTAATTTATATTACGGCCTATGGTGGCGCCAGGTGCACCCAAATCTACTGTGCTGTTTTTACTGCGCTCAATTAAAACAGTTAAATTAACTTACCTGGGGGTTTCTCCAGCCCCTCGTAGTTGCTTGTTCATTTGCTTGTTTTAATGTCTGCTCAGGGTCCCTTTAAATGACAGCGACTCCTAAGTGATCTTTACCAGGCCTGCTAAAAGATGCTTTGTTGTGCACCATCCTTCCTCCCACCATAGCAACAGACACATCCCTCTGCTATAGCACAGCGAGGCATCTGCACAATGTTCGGTCCCCAAACTTTCTCCTAAGGGAACAACAGTGTGTGTGTCCACATTATCAGGAGGAAAGTGTGTGTGTGTGTGTACAGTGTGTGTGTGTGTGTGTGTGTGTGTGTGTGTGTACAGTGTGTGTGTGTGTGTGTACAGTGTGTGTGTGTGTGTGTACAGTGTGTGTGTGTGTGTGTGTGTGTACAGTGTGTGTGTGTGTGTGTGTGTGTGTGTGTGTGTGTGTGTGTGTGTGTGTGTGTGTGTGTACAGTGTGTGTACAGTGTGTGTGTGTGTGTACAGTGTGTGTACAGTGTGTGTACAGTGTGTGTGTGTGTACAGTGTGTGTGTGTGTGTAGTGTGTGTGTGTGTGTGTACAGTGTGTGTGGTGTGTGTGTGTGTGGTGTGTGTGTGTGTGGTGTGTGTGGTGTGTGTGTGTGGTGTGTGTGTGGTGTGTGTGTGGTGTGTGTGTGGTGTGTGTGTGTGTGTGGTGTGTGTGGTGTGTGTGTAGGTGTGTGGTGTGTGTGTGGTGTGTGTGTGTGGTGTGTGGTGTGCGTGTGTAGGTGTGTGTAGGTGTGTGTGTGTGTGTAGGTGTGTGTGGTGTGTGTGTGTGTGTGTGTGGTGTGTGTGTGTGTGGTGTGTGTGTGGTGTGTGTGTGTGGTGTGTGTGTGTGTGGTGTGTGTGTGTGGTGTGTGTGTGTGGTGTGTGTGTGGTGTGTGTGTGTAGGTGTGTGTAGGTGTGTGGTGTGTGGTGTGCGTGTGTAGGTGTGTGTGTGGTGTGTGTGTGTGTGGTGTGGTGTGTGGGTGTGGTGTGTGTGTGTGGTGTGTGGTGTGTGGTGTGTGTGGTGTGTGTGTGTGTGTGGTGTGTGTGTGTGTGTGGTGTGTGTGTGTGTGTGGTGTGTGTGTGTGTGTGGTGTGTGTGTGTGTGGTGTGTGTGATGTACAGTGTGTGTGTGTGTATGTGTGTGGTGTGTGTGTGTAGGTGTGTGTGTGTAGGTGTGTGGTGTGCATGTGTACGTGTGTGTGGTGTGTGTGTGTGTGGTGTGTGTGTGTGTGTGGTGTGTGTGTGGTGTGTGTGTGTGTGGGTGGTGTGTGTGTGGGTGGTGTGTGTGGGTGGTGTGTGTGGGTGGGTGGTGTGTGTGTGTGGGTGGTGTGTGTGTGTGTGTGTAGGTGTGTGTGTAGGTGTGTGTGTAGGTGTGTGTGTAGGTGTGTGTGTAGGTGTGTGTGTGTAGGTGTGTGTGTGTGTGTGCCCATCTGTCTGTATTATCAGAAAGAAGAAACATTCTGTAAAGTTGTGCTGTCTGTAAAATGAAAAGAGTTTTAAAAGCAACAAAATAACTGACCCAAGTTGCACCAATCTCTTTTTTACATCATAAATACAAAAAAATTGTCTGCATTCACCTGGAACCAAAATCGCTCTCTCGCGTATCAGCCTTCATCAGTAAGAGATCATCCAATCGAGCAGGCTTTTCCTTCTTGCGAATTTTCTTAACTCTTCGCTTGGTTTTCTTGAAGGACACCTTTTTGAATATAGAACATAAAGGGAACAATGAGGCATATTTATGAAACCAGCGTAAGGAAAATTAATGCGAAACCTGGAGCATATGTGTAGAGAGACCAATCAGAATGCTCGATCTGGGAATCTGTTCCACCTTTTCACCAGTTTTGTTCCAAATTACTTTGGGTTAGAATGTGACCCTTTGCTTAAACTATTCAAATTATGTGTAATTTTTGTAAAATAAACATTTGATTAAAATTATGATCAGATGGAAGATTTTGGTCGATTGTACATGGTGGGGAAGCGTTGGTAGATCTACAGCCAATAGCACTGCACTATGTTGGTCCGTGCAACATTGAGGTTCAATAGATTTCTGCATGCAGTCTGATTATATTCAGATCAGAGAGGGAATGATCCGTTTTCCACATTGGGCGGCAATCTATGCGTGTATTGCCAATGGCAATCAATATGTGTATGTATAAGAACAAAAAAGTATTTTCTCTGCTCATCACCCAATCTGAATGGAATCTATTTGGCTGAGCATCAGGATAGATAGCATACATTAGATAGCAGTACATTACACTGCCAACAAATACTGAAATGTGTTGTCTGAGCAAGGCAGTTAGGCTCTGCAGTGTCTATGGTCTAGTCTACAGATATAGGCTGGCTATCAGGGCTTGCTGGTCTCTGATCTACAAGCTCCAAATGAGCCCATGCACAGCTCCTGTGACATCAAGCTAACCAGTGAATGAATTGTACAGGAGCTCTTATTATGGAAACCGCTAGGTATAGAAACTATGAGTTTAGTATTTGTTAAACCATGATGCTAACATTTTACAATGAAGATACAGAAACGGAAGAAAGTCAACAGAAAGACTTACCATCTCCTCTGGTGTATAATATTCAGACGCGATCTTCAGGCCCGGCAGTTCTAAGGTCTGTGCTTGATTGTGCAACGACTGCCGAATATTCTGAAGCTCCTTCTCCCAGGAGCCGTCCACTGTTCCCCCGGTCTCCAGTCGGAAGGACTTCTTCTTTTCCCCTTCTATCTCCTCATCATATTTGGAGAGGACAGATCTCTGGCGGAACTGAAAAGAAGAAAAAGAAGCAGTTCCAGGGATGATCAATGCGATGCAAATAATTGTGAGCTCATACAGAATTGTGTAAGTTTTGTATGCAAATGTATTCAGCTTAAAAAATGAACCAATCGAGGCCCACTAAGGTTTAAATGAATTGGTCAATTTTTAAGCTGCATCTATTTACATCATACGGAATAAAAACAAATGTAAATATTTCTTAAAAAAAAAAAAAAAGACAAAAGAATGCAATGAAATGCTTACTCACCACCACCATGTCATCCACTGACTCTTCCTCCTCATAGGGTTTGTAATCAGGTCTTTTCTTTTTAAGCTCAACGTTCTTATTTGCCTTTTCTCTGTCTATCATGTTCACATTAACGAGAACATCAGCATCATCTTCTTCGAGTACTCCTGAAGAGGAAAAACAGTATTGCTATATAAAAAAAACTGGCTTTACAGATGGTTTCCAATGTAGTGGATCACTGCTTCCCTAAATGCTAGTACTACTTTGGAACAACTGGCTGCTCTTACTAATGAGGGTCTACTGAACCCATGCAAACTACCACAATCTATGACTTGACTGCTGTGTCACCCCCCCCCCCCCCCCATGTGATCACTGGCTTCCATGTTTGTACATCACTAGAGGTGGGAGCGATCAGCACAAAAGGAACAGGCAATAAGTGGATGGAAGCTTGACATGGGCAGGAGCTGGCATGGAAATTCGAACCAGAAAGCCCAGCTAAAGTGGACCCAAGCTCTTGCACAGCACATCATGAAAAGTCTTTATTCCACATATAGTTGTTGAAAGCAGTAGGATTAGCCATACTATGCCAGGGAAAAAAAAAACACATATATAAATAGAAAAATATTTGAGCTACTTACATAACACATGTATTGTACTGTCCACGTTTTGATTTCAGTCAATTGTATATAGTAAATTAAGAGAATTCTGTTCCTGGTGGGAACCATGTCTTTTGCCCACAGTTTAGGCTAAAACCTGATGAAATTTCTGCCTTTTACCGTATTTTTCAGACTACAAGACGCTCCTGACCATAAGATGCACATAGGTTTAGAGGACAAAAACCAGGGGAAAATATATATGCTAAACCATGGTGAAGGGGCATCTTGTGGATTTATGCCCCCTTTGTACCTCATGCCCCCTTCTACCACTAGTGTCTCCCTGTGTCCTCCGCTGTCCCCCTTGTGTGCTCCTGTGTCTGGCTCTGTCCTCCTTATGTTCTCTTCTATGCTCCTTTGTGTCCTCCATTTGTCCCCGTGTCCTCCCCTGCATGAGCACAGTACAGGGAGTCCCCGACATTGTGGCAGGTTGGAGGTTCACATTAGCAGGCACACACAAGTCAGGAACTTCCTGCATTTGGACTAGAACTATGACTTTTTTTACCCACTTTTGGGAGAGAAAAAGTGAGTCTTATAGTTAAAAATACAGTTTTTTTTTCTTTTCTTTTCTCCTCCAATAGCTGAGTCACCCCAGCTGTGCTTGCAAACACAAGTGAGAAGGGGATTGTGTTTCAGATAAGCAGCTAGGCAGGGACATAAATGGAAGAGGAGCAATATATTATAGATAAAAAAACTCCCAGTATGCAACTGCTTGGCACTGACTACTAAAGGGCCAGTGCTCCTTAAGTATGTGATAACTCCAAATCATAACAGTGGAAAAAGTTTTGAAAGTTTTGAATGCAGGATTAGCATCTTTATCACTTAATACACTCAGACCCGTTGCTGTTGAAATTTGATTTTTATGGTGACAGTCCCGCTTTAAAGAAATGAACTGCTCTGTGCATGTTTAGTCAGATCAGTGTCCAATTAGTTCTTATCAGCAGCTGTGAAAAGACAGTAGAAGCTCTGCCAAGGCAGCTCTCCCCATACAGTAAACACAGAGGCTTAACCCATCCAGGGGATTTAGGGAAACCCTATGCCAATATAGCAGCTGATTTATTAAGTGGCGCAACACCGACTCACCTATACTTTTAGCCCTTCAGTGCTCAGTGCAAAGTGAAACCAAGGTCAAACTTCAGGGTTAATTTTTTTTTTAGGTTTTACATAAACTGTAATGAAAGAGGTTTTTTTGTCCATAAAGGTCATCATGCTATGGCTAATCTATTACAGCAGAGAGGAATTTTGGAGTTTAGTTCCACTTTAAGGCTTAGCAGCCAGCACTGCAGAGTAGAGATGGTGGGTTAGAAGCTAGAAATTGGCAAATGAAATGCAGCAGTAAGTGCATCCGATTGGCCCAATTCCAAGCTTTACGTAAATTAGCATGCAAGCCAGAATTCTTAACATATCACAGACCATCCCTACTGCTAAGTAGCCATTCTAGAAAGCTGGACAGAACAGCAGTGATCCACTACAGGGTCACCTCAAGGACATTTACTAAAATGTAGAGATGTCGTAAACATAAACATACCTTTATCCTTGAGAGTTAAAATGACAGACTGTCCTTCAAGAAAGGAGTCCATATGATGCTCTACAGTCAGTCCCTGCAAATCTGTAGAGGAGTAAGTCTGTAAAATAAAACGGGCAACATAATGGCACATGAAACCTTTCTCTTGTTCCGGCATGTCAGCCCTACAAAACTTCACAGCAACACATAGTTATGCAAGCTACACCACCTAGAGTAATCAAATAGGTAGATTGTAGAATGGTTAGCACCAGATGCTGGCTATAGGAGAGCCTGTATGTCACACCTGATGGAGTTACCGATACCTTTTGTGGTCTCTGAAGAAGCAGTGGCTACCGTGAAACGGCTGTAAGGCCGGTATCTTTGCCTGTACTATCCCTGGTATGCCTATATTGGAACAATAAATCCTATAAGCAGAGTTGGTGCTCCGTCTTTCTTCCTCTACAAGCTACCATCTAGAGCAATGTGCAATAATACACTTTCCTATGACAAAGGACGCTAACCAACCAAAAGTTTCAAGCATGATACAAAAACGAATGATCTGTAAAAGGCATCGGCTGCAAAGTCCAACAACCAATGAAAGGGTCCCACAGCAAAATGTCTACAGTGCCCGGGAGCAGAAGCCAAAGTGTGTGTGTGAGTGTGTGTGTGTGTGTGTGTGTGTGTGTGTGTGTGTGTGTGTGTGTGTGTGTGTGTGTGTGTGTGTGTGTGTGTGTGTGTGTGTGTGTGTGTGTGTGTGTGTGTGTGTGTGTGTGTGTGTGTGTGTGTGTGTGTGTGTGTGTGTGTGTGTGTTAGAGATCCTAAAGGGATTTTGGCCATTTGAAGTAAGTAACAGGCTCTCAAAGATGCTCAACCTAAAGTCACCCCCCTTCATGGATGTAGTCTGAGGCTCCCTGCACACTGAAAATCCGATTTGCGATCCCCATTTTCCCTGAATGCTATTAACAATAAAAACGCAGAAAAACGCAGCATGCAGAAACCGATACCGATGAGGAACGGCGCAATGCGACAGAAGTCATGTTTTCACCGGATCCTCGACCCTCTGAGAAAACTATGTTACCCCGCGGTTCTGTGGCGGCCTGTAGCGCACCGGAAGTCATGTAAGTCTACGGTTTTACACGTTTCACCTGCGCGGATTTTTAGCAATACGTAACCACTTCCTGCTTGGCAGGCTGCCAGATGGGGATTACTGCGTACTAATGTAGTTATTCCCTGAAGGCCTGATTTTGACGGTTCAGTGCAGCCCCCGGGCCGCACCACGAACGCCAGTGTAAAACTGGCCTCAGGCAATTTATGAGGAAGCCAGTTAACTTGGTATGTGTTTTTGATGTGGAAGGAAGGTCGAGTGCCCACAGGAAAACCACATATTATGGGAATCACACCTGGCACTAGAGTGCTGCCAGTTGAGAGCACTAATTGCTTTCACTGTGTTGTTCCATTTTTATAAAAAAAAAAAAAAAGCCACACTAACCTTCTTCTGTCCAAACTCCTCCTCCACAAGGTTGGAAACTCCAAACTCTTCATCCATTTCCGCCAGTAGCTTTGCCTGTATAAAAAGAAAAAGGGAAACTGTCAAGTGTCAGAGCTTTCCGGAATGAACTTTTCTCACCAATGCAACCACTAACAATATAAGCAACACTCACCCTCTTCTCGGCTTTATCCTTTTCCACTTGAAGTTTTCGGCTTCGCTCAATCCAAGCAGCCGTGTCGTCCAACCACAGTTCATCCTCCCCCAAGGATTTTATTTTACTGTAGGTGGAAGGGAGAGAGGCATGGAGGAGTCAGGGCAGAGCAGACACTAATCTTCACGTCATTGTAAAACTCAGTACAAGGAACTTTTGGGTTCTCTCCTTTGTGTCCTGTCTGGCAGTAATTTAGTTGAAAAGAGTTTTAGAATGATTATCCAATACCCCCTGAATATTGTACTTGGCCTCAAATGAGCGAGTGCTTACCCCAATTTCTGGTTCAGTAACCGCTTCTCTTTAGCGGCCGCTAGCTTTTCTCTGAGCTCCTGCTGCTGTTTCAGCACCAGTGGGTTAATGACAGCAGCTGCAACCGGGTCTTCTTTGGTGCCGCTTTCTGCAAAGAAACAAGGGAAACGGCATAATCTACAGCAAATGCTCTAAAATACCAATTTCAATCAAATGCTGAAGTGAAAAAATAAATAAAAACAAAGATGAAATATTGTCAAAAAATAAAGATCTCCATGAAAATGTCATTGCTCTAAATTATGACATTAATCAGTGTTCACTACCTAGTCCTCAAGGCACACCAGCACTGCTGCTGAGACACTAATTACCTCACCTGTGAATGTTTGTGGTTTCCTGCAAAACATGCACTGTTGGTGGTACTTGAGGACAGGTTTGGGGAACTGACATAAATAACATGAAAATATGTCTAACGGGGAAGTAACTACAAATCACAAGGTCCCTCAACAAAACATTAATACCCCCCTCCTACTCCCTCTGTGGTGCCCCCAATCTCAACTGCCTGTGGTCGTATAAAAAGTGTGGCCACCATAACTTACTACAAAGGTGGAGCCACAATTTCACCCCAACCAGTGCTGGATTACCGGCCAAGCGGCCCAAGAAATTGATTTAGGCCCAATGGGGGGTGGGGGTGTCAAAGGGGCCCCACTGCAGGCCTCGTAGAGCCCTGTGCTGTGGCCCCTTCGGACTGCTTGGTTGCTAATATGGCTTTGTTACCACTTGTTAGCTGTGCTGCAAGCAACATATTAGTACACTTCTGTACAGAATTACATTTACCAATGGAAAAAACAGCAGTCTGAAAGAGGAAAAGGTACAATTGAGTTTTTCTTAGCTGTACAAAGTAATGCAGCCTTTTAACCCTGCTTGAACCATGCAGAATTTGAATTACAAAAGCATTACAGCTTACAAATAAAGCAATGTGCTGAGCCGCCTCTCAGCTATGCAGCTAGTTTAGGAAACCAGCTCTGGTGGGCTCATTTGAATTTCCTGCCAACACTGACGTACCCAGCTGCATCATCCTGCCATATCTATAAACATTGATAGGGCTGGGATTAATTTAGCTGGGCTCCAAAGGAAAAACACAGGAGGCAGAGTCTCTTCAGTCAAATAAGTCAATCAAGCTGACAAGATGCCTGAAGACAGCAGCTTCAATCAACATGACAAGAATCTCCAGAGCAAGCCACGTGAAGACTAGTAGCAATATCAGAGGGGTGCTACTTCGCATTCAAGAAGCGGAACCAATTAAGATGAGGGTCCATTATAGAATTGCTTCATCATTAAAGCGGATCCGAGATGAAAAACTAACTATAACAAGTAACTTGTCTATATATCTTATGTACAGTTTACATGGTTTAAACAGCAAAACTGTCTGCATACTGCTTTAATAGAATATTATTTCTTCCTGTGATACAATGACAGCAGCCATGTTGTTTCTAAACATTACACAGAGGCAGGCTTATCTGCACCATCTGCACTCAGACTGAAAAAAACCTAATCCCCCCCCTCCTCCTCCCTCCTCCCCTCTGCCTCTGAAATCTCTGGCTAGTAATACCTCCCCCTCCTCCTGCCCCGACTGAGCTCCCATGAGCCCTTGCTACTGCCAAGGCTCTCTGAAAACTGTGGGTGGGGCTTATTTAGTTTATAGGGAATTAGAGTATTAAAACAAAAACGTATTTGGCTTAAGGAATGCCTTATAAACTATAGGAAAGAAACACAATTATGCAATGAGTAAAAGTTCATCTTGGATCCATTTTAAGGCAACTGGATGGTACCATAAATCCTTGCCTCATTACTGGTCCAGGTGGCGTCTGAAGAGCTCTGGACATATGCTTTGTTGTGAGAAAGACCTTACCAACTCCTACCCTGTAATAGGGCACTCTACACAGATGATGGGTGTAGCAAAATGATAAATCGAGTAAAGAGAAACCCACAAGCCTGCCACATCTTACTTTGTGGCTAGCCAGTATTGTTGGAAGGCAAAGCCTACTATAGCTTCAGCAGGGAGCTCCCATGTTTTTGCAGTTAGCTCAGAGCTGAACATGTGCAGCAGTAACTGAGCAGGTAGACTCAGGTGGTCGCACTAGGCAACTCAATGTGTTCAGTGACAAAGTTTTGGCTCACATGTGAGATAAATCGCGATAATGAATAAGGCATCCAGCAAGGGGTGGCAACCTGTGATAGTTTTGAAACCGTTACTGCAGCCTTACTGACACTTATACACATGATGAAAATGTCTGATTACATCACTTGTTTGGGAAAATAACCTATAGTTTTTATTTAAACAGAAAATAACTTACCTGTTTTGACTGGGTTTGTTTCCAGAGGTTTTAGTCCAAGTTTTGCACGAAGTTTGCTAGAGAAGGGAGAAAACAATATGTAGCATTAAATAAACAAATCCAGTGTCCTCAAAGTGGACTTTACTCATACTGGATATATTCATCCTAGTGACACAGAACATTGATATCGTGCTTTTCTCCTGGCGGACTCAAAGCGCCAGAGCTGCAGCCACTCGGGCACGCTCTATAGGCAGTAGCAGGGAGTCTTGCCCAAAGACTTCGACTGAATAGGGGGGAGGGGGTAATCATTTTGCCCTCCTTTGTATTTCCATTTGCCGCCAGAACAGATGTCATCATTGGAGACGGGGATATCTACCGCTGTTGTGTAATTCTGGAATTCCACTCAATTTTTATCCCTACACTAACTACCACACAGGGAAAGTCAGCACAATTCTCCCCAACAGGGTCACAGATGGCAGTTCTAACGCATTCACATCCTATTTTTACTTAACCTCCTTGGCGGTAATCCCAAGCTGAGCTCGGGGTATGCCGCCGGAGGTCGCCGCTCAGGCCCTGCTGGGCCGATTTACATTCTGTAAAAAGCAGCACACGCAGCCGGCACTTTGCCAGCCGCGTGTGCTGTCCGATCGCCGCCGCTCCGCGGCGATCCGCCGCGTGCAGCGGCGAAAGAGGGTCCCCCCAGCCGCCCGAGCCCAGCGCAGCCGGAACAAACAGTTCCGGCCGGCGCTAGGGGCTGGATCGGGCGGCTCTGACGTCAGGACGTCGACTGACGTCCATGACGTCACTCCGCTCGTCGCCATGGCGACGAGGAAAGCGAAACAATCTTGTTACTTTCGATTGCCGGAGGCGATCGAAAGTACGCTTCCGGAGCGCCCTCTAGTGGGCTTTCATGCAGCCAACTTTCAGTTGGCTGCATGAAATATTTTTTTTTTTATTAAAAAAAAACCACATTGCAGCCTCCCTGGCAAAATAATTAAACCGCCAGGGAGGTTATTCAATATAGCAGAACAGAAAATTGTACCTACTTTGTCTCCTCAATGCTTAATGATGAATCCCCAGCTGCAGATTTGGAGGAGCTGCCTGGAATACAAGAAATACACATTTTGATAATAAATACAATCCAAGTGCACTAGATTGCCGAATATTAACGTGGGAAGCAAGAGCTCCTGCAAAATGATAGAGGGCGCCTAACTTGCATAATGCTCAACATTACACTTTATACACAGCCCCCCCCCCCCCCCCCAAAAAAAAAAGTCAAGACGGTGGTAAAATTGTTGCCTTTTCTATTCATAATGCTGTGGGTGCAATATGTTGAAAGATTTTATTTATTTATTTTTTAATTCAGTTCCTCTTCAGTTTTGACAAATAAAGGATCGGCTTTTGGCATTCTTCACCCCCGCAGAAGAATACAGAAGTTAAATGACCTTGGAAGCAACCTGCATGCATGTATGAGATGCGCTCTTTACAAACGGTTTTCTTTTGGGTGCCTCCTATTCATGTGCTTCAAATCACATTTTCTGTGCATATTTTCAATTACTCCTCCTTAACTTGTTCTGTACCAGCTGTCTCTGGCCCCTTAAAGAGAACCCAAGACAAAGCACCCTCATGTATTTTACCATATGTATTAATGGGAACATGACAGTAAACACCTACTCTGCTGTTTCAGTCTTCACTGCTCATTCTGCCTGTTATCAGCTTTGATAAGGATCCCAGACTGAGCATTCAGTCTAGCTTTGCCCTGTAATTATTACAGCTGAATCAGTCTTCTGTGATGTCTTTTTAAAGGGAACCTTAACTGACAGTGATATGGAGGTTTCCTTTAAACAATACCAGTTGCTTGTCAGTCCTGTTGATCTCTTTAGCTGCAGTAGTGGCTGAATCACACACGTGAAACAAGCATGCAGCTAATCCAGTCTGACTTCAGTCAGAGCACATGATCTGCATGCTTGTTCAGGGTCTGTGGCTGTAAGTATTAGAGACACAGAATCCGCAGGAGAGTCAGGCAACTGGTATTATTTTAAAAGGAAAAATCCATATTCTTCTCAGCTTAGGTTCCTTTTAAGCCGAAGTCTGCCCCCTTGTGGCTTTGCTTTCCTGCTAGGAGAATAAATAGCAGGAAAGCAGAGCCAAAAGGGGGCAGACTTGGGCGTGAAAAGACATCAGAGAAGACGGGCTCAGCTATAATCATACAGGGCAAAGCTTGACTGAATGCTCAGTCGGGGATTGTTATCAGAGCTGATAACAGGCAGAATGAGCAGTGAAGAATGAAATAGCAGAGTAGGTGTTTACTGTCATGTTCCCATAGATATATATATGGTAAAATACATGAGGGAGCTTCGTCTCTGGTTCTCTTTGAGGACCAGAGACTGCCGGGTACTGACGAATCTCCGCACAGTCCCGCTGCTCTCATATCGCCTTTTTCTCTCTGCCATCTCGATGACGGCAGAGTGCTGTGCGCCGGTCAGGAGCCGCTTTCATTGGCTCTTGACCCTATCCAATCAATGTAAGCCAATTGGATTTGCTTACAGTCATGACAGGGTCAGGAGCCAATGAAAACGGCTCCTGACCGGCTCACAGAGCTCTGCCATCATAGAGACAGGCAGAGCAAGTGTATTGCGGCGGTGAGAGAGCGGCGTGATCTGCGTGACTATGCGGCGATGATTGTTGAAATCTACACCCTGTCAGATCCGCGCTGCCACATGCAGGATGTAGATTTCAACTGCGTTGGTCCGGAAACGGTTAACTTAAGTCCCCTACCCAATTATACCCTCAGCCCTAACGTATGCAAACATGTCTGTATGTTTGACTCTCACCTGTCGCACTATAATCATATGTTATGTTGTTTTGCATTATATCGTTGTTATTTGCACTATGTTAATTGCCGTGTGTACCACAAATAATTTGCGGAGCCTGTTGCACTTGCAAACACAGTTGATTCTGATTACTTGAATCTAGGCCAGTTAAGCCCCGGACCGGCTAAACTTGGCTGTGCAGTGCCTGGAATCAGCGCGGGGCTATAGCTGCAAAGCTTTAGCCCACGGCTGTGTACTGGTAATTCAGGGTGCCGGCAATAGCGGAACCCCGAATAACGTGTCTCCTCCAACTTGCTACAACTCAGAGGAGGAATGGTATTTAACACCCACCAAGAATTTCAGCACCAGCAGGGTGAGCGGTCATTCGGCTTGCCCTGCACCCAACTGACCAGCAGCACAACAATATGTAATGTACACAGAAGCTGGAGGAGCACTCAATGGACCAGGTGGCGTGCCAATACCCCAACACCTGTACCTCAAGGGGTATATAGATCACTCCAAAGATCGGTCGACACCACCAATAAGATTATAGCTCTTTTAATCAGAATGCAGCAATGGCAGGCCGCTGTTTCGGGCCTAAGAGCCCTTTTTCAAATTGCATAAGCAGTGACTGCTTATGCAATTTGAAAAAGGGCTCTTAGGCCCTAAACAGCGGCCTGCCATTGCTGTCTTCTGATTATAAGAGCCATAACAATATGTACGCGTTAAGCCTAAAAGCTGGTGGTTCATTCATCTGCATCCAGCTGTTTTAAGTCAATGGAAATTTGCATGAATCTTCGTAATTAAAGACTAATTTCACAGATGGTGCGTTGCGATTGTCCTGCAGCAGGAGATCCCCCTGCAGGACAACTGCGCCACACCATTATCTATTTCACACACCCTGCAGCAGACAGCAGTGATCTGCATAGCTCCGACCCCAGTTAGTGACGTGCTCCCTGCTGGACAGGAAGTACGTTACTGAAATTTGAATGATTGGCATGTGCGCCTTGCACCGTTAACCCAATGGAATTGTGTGTCAAGTGGTACTGCTTGGAAATGTGCTGCAGAGTCTCCGGTCACCTCTGCATCGTCTGAAGTACTTCTGTTGTATTGTGTCTTACCAAGGGTAGTGGGGTAAGTCTTATAGAGACAATTGACCACTGCAACAGGAGAGCAGGGGGTGGAGGTGTACTGCAACACGATATTTGTGAAAGGGGCCTAAATGGGACCATACTTGAGTTTGCTGCTCCTCCCAGACACTGCTTGGCCCTTAGGCATCACAAATCCCTTTACAAAGCAGCAAAGAACTCATATATAAGTTTCTCCCTACCGGTGTAAAGTGTTAGGGACTGCCCATATGATGTGTTGTAATTGCAACAAATCTAATGAGGTATCCATGTATTCAAACAAAAACAGTAATGTACAGTGAAGGACAGAATGCAGAGGGTTAATGCATTAGTCCACAATATAGGAGATTCTCACTTTATATAATGGCACGCTATTGTTGACTTGACCCCTAATGAGCTGAAGGCCATGGGAAACTGCCAAGTTTCCCCCATGAAAAGCACCAGCCCTGTAATTAGAATTAAGAAGATCCAAGAACTACACCAGTGGTGTCATCACTCACTTTGCTCAAAGGGAGATTCCAGCTTCTCCTTTTTGGCCTTACGAGATTCGGTATCTTTATTTGAGCGGGACCTTCCATCCTTTTCCCGAGGCCTGTCTCTCTCCCGAGACCTCTTCCGTCTTTCTCTCTCTCGCTCTTTATGTTTGTGCTTCTTGTGTTCTCTGTGACGATCCTCCCCTCCAGCCAGCGAAGTATCTCGATCGCGTTCCTTCTCCTTATGCTTCTTAGAGGACCCCATTGCTATGAAGACAGTAAAAACATAAGAATGCACACTAACAACTGTGGGACGAACAGCAATATACTAAAATGTCTTCAAACTTAACATACAGTATATATGGATAGTTAACCAGTTTACTAGTCTATTTCCCTCTCCACTTGATAATCATGGTAGAGCTCTAAAAAAATAAAAAAAAAATAAAAAAAAAAATCTGATGCTTAACTGCTTCTGGACCTTGCTAACTGAAATCCAGGGCTGTGGAGAAGGAGCAATTTTGGGTACCTGGTACCAGTGGTTTCATAAACTGAGGAGTCAAGCCAATTTCATTGGCTCCTGACCGGCTCACGGAGCTCTGCTGCCGATCGGGCTGCAGTGGCGGGATGGACGACGTTGGTGAGCCCCGTTTTCTGGCCAAAAAGTCTCTGGTCCTTTAGGGGCCAGAGGCTGCTGGTCCAAAAAAAATAAAAAAAAAATACTTCCATAGATCTGGATGCAATGAGCAGCTACTGTCTCCAACCTCCCCTTTTTAGGCAAAGTTATTGAAAAGGCTTTCTATCTACAACTTTGAAGTCTGGCTCTCAGAAAACAAAATCTTGGGCCCTCTATAATCTGGCTTCAAGAAACACCACAGCTGTGAAACAGCCCCCATCCAGGTCTGTAACGGTCTGCTCATGGCAAGGGACAGAGGGGAATGCTCCATCCTAATCCTGTTGGATCTCTCAACAGCTTTTAATAAAGTTGACCATGAAATCTTGCTCAACAGATTGCAGGAGTACTGTGGCATTAGCGGTTTAGCCCTCCAGGGGTTCAGACCTTACTTGACTGACACAGAGAATATCCCTAGGACCTGTCATGTCTAACCCTGCATCACTAAAATTTGGCATGCCACAAGACTCAATCCTACCTTCTCTGCTATTTGCAATCTACATGCTACCACTTATCCAACAACATGGCCGGATGTACCACTGCTATGCTGATGACACTCAGCTATACTTGTCCTTCCATCCTGGTGGAACAGACCCTACTAAATAATTACGTAGATGAGCTACAGGAGTGGATGAATGACAACTGGTTGAAAGTGAATGCTGACAAAACTGAGGTTCTTGTTGCCCAAGGCCAGCGTGTGGCATCAAAACAGCTCTACTCTAAATTAGCACCAATGAGGATAGGGAATTGAGACAAATAGCTCTGACCATGTACCTTGGTAATTGATGGAGGAAATGAGCTTCAGAAACCAAATCTCAGCTGTAGTCAAATCTTCCTACTTTCATCTGAAGAACATTGCAAAAATTAAACATCTCATCCCCCAGAGAATTTTCCAACCCTAGTTCACATCTTCCTCACATCACAGCTGGACTACTGCAGTGCCCTCTATACAGACCTTCCAAACAAGGACATGTATCAACTGCAATTAGTACAAAATGCTGCTGTCAGATTGATAACAAACCAACCTCACCACTGTCACATTACACTGATTCTTCACTCACTGCTCTGGCTACCTGTTAAATGGAGAATACTCTTCAAGACTGGACTGTTGGCATTTAAATCCCTACATAATTTGTGCCCTGGATACATGAAGAACCTGCTGAAACGGCACCACACTTCCCACAACCTCAGATCAGCAGGATCCATAAACGTGGTCACTCCCAGAGTGCACATCAAAACCTTTGGAGCTAGAGCTTTCTGTCATGCTGCCCCTACTCTTTGGAACTCCGCCAAACCCAGTAAAGACAGCCTCATCCCTGGAGCTATTCAAATCTAGACTTAAAATGATCCTGAGGTGAGAGTGATATGGAGGTTGCCATGTAGGGCTGCACGATTAATCGTTTTAAAAATAGTTATTGCGATTTGCGGCAAGTCGATTTCCTAATCGTCATAGTGGCGATTTTTTCACATGTACAATTTTACGTGTTGCACCTTGCTGCGAGCTTTTTACGCGTATTAATGTATGCGTCTAATGCGTAGAATTATTTGTGTTAGCCGTGCGGCGTACCACCTGCTTCCGGCCAAAGGGGGCAGAGCGGTACTGAGTAGGGTTGCAACGGTATGAAAATTCACGGTATGATAACCGTCAAAAAAAATACCACGGTATGACGGTATTACGGTATACGGTATTGCACAATTATTCTCATTACAATTACCCTTATAAAAATGAGAAAATGTCAAAGTTGAACAAACTCTTCTTTATTAAACTCTTAATGGTTAGGGTCCTCCTGTCATGCTTGAAATATTTACTCTTCTACATGTCAAAAAAACAATACCAAAAGTAAATCTCAATCTCTCGTGTCACATGACTGCCTATGGCAGAAAGGGCAGATAATAAGGCCATTGGAAAGCACAGTAGGTTAATATGGCTGCTTCCATGAAACAGGAAGTAGAAACTGTGCAGATTTATTTTAGGATTTGTATCAGCTGTAGCAAAGAAAGAAATTGCTGTTGCATATCTTTGAGCAGAGAGGACGTTTTGAATTCAGGTCCACTTCAAAAATGTTGGTGAAGCATAGTGAAAGTTTTATACATAACTGCGGCTTCCTCCAACCCATCATGCGCACAGATCCCTCCCACGCCGCCATACTCAGCCTTTTCTATCGCTGGTATTGAGTCCGGTAACTTGAGCCAGTCGCGGCAAGTCTGAGCATGCGTAGTGCGTTCTCTACAGCAGAGAATAATACTACGCAGGCATAGTAATATTTTCTGCCAGAGACAGAGGGAGCGCACTGCGCATGCGTAAAACTGGCCGCGACTGGCCAAAGTTACGGGACTCAGTAACAGCGATAGAAGAGGCTGAGGATGGCAGCGAGGGAGGGATCTGTGCGCATAATGGGTTGGAGGAAGCCGCAGTTATGTATAAAACTTTCACTATGCTGCGTCTCTGGTTTCCTTTAAAGGATACCAGAGCTGAAAAATAAAATGCAAATGGGTGGAGCGGACATGAATTAGGTGAAGTCCTGTGCTAAGCCACTGCGGGCGATTTCATTAAAAAGTAGGGGGACAGTAGAACAGGGGGGAGCGTTGGGCATGAGGACACATACACACACACACACACACACACTTCACACCTACATGCCATAGTACGTATACACACTGGCTGCATTCATACAAACACAGCACCTCTCACACAGTAGCACTGCTTATCTGGTGTCGCAAGCTTCAGCTCCCCACGTGCAGTGTGTCTCTCGCTCCTTCTCCCAGGCGGGCGGCATACTCATCATTTTCATGGGGGAGGAGCGCTGGACATTCCTTTGAACACTGATCTGTATCAGTGTTTATGTCAGCTCTGCAGTCAGGGGAGGCAGGGGGCTGCATGCATCTAGCAGAAGGGAGAACGGGCTGTAGCCTTTTCTCATTTGCCTATTTATTTTGCAGGAATGACCTGGTGACTCCCCCTCTGCCTTTGTGGTACAGTCCACAATACAAAAAAAAAACACAAGCAGATACATTGCCGGGAAAATCATTCGCCGTGTGCGCTCCAGCCGTGGCCGCGTCATTACAGGACGCGCATCACCGCCCAGCTCCTGCACTCATATCGGCAAGCCTCCCGCAATCAAGAACAAGCTTTGGGAGCTTGTCTTTGTTAGGAAGGGAGACACAGAGCAGGGCAATGCCGGAGCAGTGGCGGGGATGCGGAAATACAGCAAAAACCGGTATTTCCTAAAAGTGCTTACCGTGATTACCGTGCATTGTAAAACCGTGATATACCGTAATACCGGTAAATCGCGGCAACCCTAGTACTGAGTAGTGTAACGCGACCAGCATGTGGAAGAGGAGGATCTGCACACAGGCACTCATGTTCTGCACTTAAACCCTGGCTCCCGTGGTCACACTGTGCTGCAGCTGTACATTTGCCCACTGCCCACCCAGGATCTGTAATCTCTCCACTATCCTGTCGAGCAAACAACACCCACTGCCCAGTAAAGTGGCTACTGCCCAGGATCTGCTGCAGCTGTGGTATTCTCTCTGTCGCCACTCCAGTCCACTATCTTGCCGAGCAAAATCTTAGCAATTCGGATCACCATCAGTGCCCACTTACTGCCCAGGATCTGTTGTGGCACTCTCTCTCCAATTAGCTGCTCCAGCTCCTCGTGCTTTTGGTTGTGAAATGGCTTCAGCAGTATCAGAACCAGATTTGATTTAATCTCCAAGAAATTCAGCAACAGTAAAGCTTGATTTGAAGAAAATCGTGGAAAAAAAAGATCGAAATCGCAATTTTTGAAAAATAAAAATCACAATTCAATTTTTTCCCAAAATCGCGCAGGACTATTGCCATGTTTATTTCCTTTTAAAAAATACTAGTTGCCTGGCAGCCCCTGATCTATTTGGCTGCAGTAGTGCCTGAATGACACCAGAAAAAAAAGCATGCAGCTAATCTTGTCAATTCTGACAATAATGTCAGAAACACCTGATCTGCTGCGTTCTTGTTCTGGGTCTATGGCAGAAAGTATTAGAGGCAGAGGATCAGCAGAACAATAATGCAATGCGCTAACCCATTTCCTATGTAAGGGAATATTCACAGCTCTGCATTGTAATCCACTGTGTTATCCCAACACTTTCTACAATGCATTTCTGGAAATAAAAATGAGCACATACCATAGCAACTGACTAAGCTAGGAAGTAATGAGAGCGTTAACATGAACCAGAGATTGGGGGTGGGGTGGGGTGGTGGCGGGGGTGGGTATAAAAAAAAAAGTAAGATACTTGCGTAGGTTGAAAGAATCCACTGAATGGTCCCGAGGCTTCCCCATCTCACGTATGTATTAGTACGCCGCCGAGTTAGGCGCAGGGTGAGCTGAATGATGGTTCACTCTGCTGCCGCACAAATTCCCGCTGGCATTAAATACTAATTATAGTCGTAGGCCTGGCGATTGCCGGAACCCGGTGTATGCACTATGGCATTACTGCTATAGCTGCGCCCAGCTCAGGTGCTCAAAGCCTGGGGGCGAAACCATCTGCTTGCCCCATCTCTGCCCCACTGTTACTACGCACAGACCTGCTGAACATATCCAACAAGAGGACTCTCCCCCGGTTGTATGGGTGCAACAGTGCAGAATAGCGCCAAATCATCTACAAGGCAACCAAGGCAGATGCCTGCGGCCTAGCGGGTGTCAAGGGGCCTAGATGCCAACCTCTTTGACTGTTCTACCAACACAGCTGCCAAGTATTAAGCTAGCCGAGGAAATCAATTTCTACCACAGGTTTGAAGACATGGCAGCCTCAGGTGGGCACCCATTGCCAAGCACCTCAGCCTCCATTAGTATTGACCCAAGCCCGAGCTTACCCCCTCCGGCAGTGTGCAAAGCCGACTTTCTGCATCACTGGTCCACAATGAACACTTGGAAAGCCTCAAGCCCTGATGACATGTCCTCAGCTTGCAGAAAAGCCAAGCTCATGGGCAACTGGCCTTTGTCCTTACTGCCATCTATGCCAAGTCCATGTGTAAAGGCAAGGTCCCCACATGCTTCAAGAGGTCCACCAAAAAAAGACCCAAAAAAGCAAGGAGTCTCAGGCATCCATAACTTCAGGCATGTGGCCCACACACCAGTAGTCAAAAAGACCTTTAAAAAAGTGTTTCGTCCAATCTTAAAGGGAGGGTTCACGGAAAATAAAAATACTAATCCAATTACCTGGGGCTTCCTCCAGCCCGTGGCAGGCAGGACGTGCCCTCGACGCCGCTCCGGAGGCTCCTGGTCTTCTCCGGTGGCTCAACTGACCTGGCCAGGCCGGCTTCCAGGTCAGGCTCTTGTGCGCTCCAACATGCATCTCACGCAGTCGCGCTGACGTCATCGGACGTCCTCCAGGCTGTACTCGCCGTGGCAGGCAGGACATGCCTGCCACGTGCTGGAAGAAGCCCCAGGTAAGTGGATTAGTATTTTTTTCTCTCTCCATGGATCCTTCCTTTAAGCTCTCTAGACCCATTCCAGTTCGCACAAAGAGCAAACAGGTCCACCGATGACGCCATCAATATTTGCGTTGGAGTTTATCACTGACCACCTAGACAAACACGACTCATGCCAGGACTCATCTTCTGGACTTCAGCTTGGCCTTCAATTCCATTTGTCCCCGGTTACTGAATGACTATGCAGCTGAGATAGACTTCCATCCCACCCTCCTCACATGGATATTGGACTTCCTCACAAACAGGCCCCAAGTTGTTAAGCTGGGCAACATCTCCTCCAGACCAAAACTGTAGCTCCACAAGGCTGCGTCCTGATACTGATCCTGTTCTCTCTTTTTACACAAATAATTGAACATTCACAGAAAGCTCTGTCAAAATCATCAAATTTGCTGATGACACCACCATTGTTCGCCTTGTAAGTAAGAACGACTAGCAGGGCTACCATCAGTAGGTTGACAGAACCTTCCATGTAAAGAGAACAAGCTCGTCCTGAACACAACCAAAATCGTTGAACTGGTTATTGACTTCAGAGAGCATGCCATTAAAGCGGGATTGTCACCATAAAAATCAAAATTTCAACAGCAACTGGTCTGAGTATATTAAGTGATAAAGATGCTAATCCTGCATTCAAAACTTTTTCTGCTGTTATGATTTGGAGTTATCACATACTTAAGGAGCACTGGCCCTTTAATAGTCAGTGCCAAACAGTTGCATGCTGGAGGCTCTTTTTATGTATAATATATTCCTCCTCTTCCATTTATTTCCCTGTTTAGCTGCTTATTTGAAACATGATCCCGTGATCACTTGTGTTTACAAGCAAGGCTGAGGTGACTCAGCGATTGGAGGAGAAAAGAAAAATGTAAAGGGCACTAACTCCATGCCCCCCACCCCTCTGTGGTCACCCGCTCCTTTTACCCATTAAGCCACAGCCACTGCTGTTGCACCTTGCTCTCCCACCACAAATATTGTCATGGTTATTGTGCTACCACCCTATCCTTGTTTATTGCTTTTGTTATCGGCTTATCTTTAATCTGCTGTAACTGTTTTTTCTTTTATTGCCAGGATTGCAGCTGAAGGGGAGCAGTTAAGGTTAGTTTAAACAACGGAAAGGGGGGGGGGGGGGGGTTCGGGTAATGCAACGGCAGGGGGGTAGTTAGGGCTATGCATCGACCGGGGGAGGAGGTTCTGCTCACCACAGCAGTCTGCTGTCAGCACCTGTATCACTGGCTTCTGCAACAGCAGACTGTCCTGCATTATTGATTACTCTGATCAGGATAATCAATTAATAATAATATCAATCAATAATAATAATAATAATCAATAGTCCAGGGCACTCTGGTTTTACAGCAGCCAGTGCACATGGCTACTAACAGGGAACTTCTGAAGCAATAAACACATCCTACCACCTCTCCCTGCTCAGGGGCAAATCCAGGATTTTCAAGGGGGGATTCCTGATAGGTCTCTTTTGGCAAGCCGCACACTACCGCGCATGCGTTTGCCCACAAAATCCACATGATGCACAGCATTTCTCCACAAAATACACACAATGCGCAGTGTTTCCCTACAAAATACACATGATGCAGTAGTGTTTCGCCAAAATATATATAATGTGGCAGTGAATAAGTAGCCAGATAACCCCCCTTTATTATGGATAACGAAATTACCCCACCCCTCTTTAGTATAGGTGACCAGATGACCCCCATTTATCACACAGGTAGCCAGATGAGCCCCCCCCCCCAGTTAGGATAAGTAACCACATGATCCCCATTTATAGTATATAGCCAGATGACTCCCCGTTCAGTACATTCCCCCTTGTATTTTGCCAGATCACCCTTGTATATATAGCCAGTGTATATAGTCAGATCCCCTGTATATATAGCCAGCGATCCCCCCCCTGTATATACCCATATACCCACTGTATGTAGCCAGATGCCTCCCCCTGCATATAGCCAGTGTATATAGCCAGATCCCCCTGCATATAGCCAGTGTATATAGCCAGACCCCCCTGCATATAGCCAGATCCCCCTGCATATAGCCAGTGTATATAGTCAGATCCCCCTACATATAGCCAGTGTATATAGCCAGATCCCCCCTGTATATATAGCCAGATGAACCCCCCCTCTCACATATGGTGGATCATGGAATGGCTGGCTGGCTTCCAAACATCCCCCCGCCCTGCCTCTCAGTGAGCCCTGGCTGCACTTGCCTTATCCAGACTCCAGCTCGTCCAGCAGCAGTACTTCTCTCTCCATGGATGCATACCCTGATGTCCAATGGCCTTCAGGGGGAGGAGCGCGGCCGCTGCGGCTGGATGGCGTGGTGACGTCACGTTAGAGCCAGGATGAAAGGTAGCCAACTAGCCATGGAGACCTAGGACGCCATTACCGCAGCCGAGAAAGGTAATGTATCTCTGCGCCGCCCCCCTAGTACCCCCGCTCTCATACCGCCAGTCAGCGAGACCCTCCCCCAGGGGCGTAACTAGAAATCACTTGGGTCCCCCTGCGAAGAGGATGGGGCCCTCCCCAAAGGCACCAAATAATCGTAATGGGTCAGCATTTCACTATAAAATAATCCTAACGCAGCAATGTTTCACTATAAAATAATCCTAATGCAGCAATGTTTCACTAGAAAATAATCCTAATGCAGCAATGTTTCACTAGAAAATAATCCTAATGCAGCAATGTTTCACTATAAAATAATCCTAATGCAGCAATGTTTCACTATAAAATAATCCTAATGCAGCAATGTTTCACTATAAAATAATCCTAATGCAGCAATGTTTCACTAGAAAATAATCCTAATGCAGCAATGTTTCACTAGAAAATAATCCTAATGCAGCAATGTTTCACTAGAAAATAATCCTAATGCAGCAATGTTTCACTAGAAAATAATCCTAATGCAGCAATGTTTCACTAGAAAATAATCCTAATGCAGCAATGTTTCACCAGAAATGAATTGTAAAATGGGCAGCATTTCACCATAAAATGATCGTAAAGTGGGCAGCATTTCACCATAAAATAATCGTAAAGTGGGCAGCATTTCACCATAAAATAATCGTAAAGTGGGCAGCAGTCACCATAAAATAATCGTAAAGTGGGCAGCAGTCACCAGAAAATAATCGTAATGTGGGCAGCAGTCATCAGAAAATAATCGTAATGTGGGCAGCAGCCATCAGAAAATAATCGTAATGTGGGCAGCAGCCATCAGAAAATAATCGTAATGTGGGCAGCAGCCATCAGAAAATAATCATAATGTGGGCAGCAGCCATCAGAAAATAATCATAATGTGGGCAGGAGTCACCAGAAAATAATCGTAAAGTGGGCAGTAGTGACCAGAAAATAATCGTAAAGTGGGCAGTAGTCACCAGAAAATCTCAATGTGGGCAGCAGTCACCAGAAAATTGTAATGTGGGCAGCAGTTACCAGAAAATCACAATGTGGGCAGCAGTCACCAGAAAATAATCGTAATGTGGGCAGCAGTCATCAGAAAATAATCGTAATGTGGGCAGCAGCCATCAGAAAATAATCGTAATGTGGGCAGCAGCCATCAGAAAATAATCATAATGTGGGCAGCAGCCATCAGAAAATAATCATAATGTGGGCAGGAGTCACCAGAAAATAATCGTAAAGTGGGCAGTAGTCACCAGAAAATCTCAATGTGGGCAGCAGTCACCAGAAAATTGTAATGTGGGCAGCAGTTACCAGAAAATCACAATGTGGGCAGCAGTTACCAGAAAATTGCAATGTGGGCAGCAGTTACCAGAAAATTGCAATGTGGGCAGCAGTTACCAGAAAATTGCAATGTGGGCAGCAGTTACCAGAAAATTGCAATGTGGGCAGCAGTCACCAGAAAATCGTAATGTGGGCAGCAGTCACCAGAAAATTGTAATGTGGGCAGCAGACACCAGAAAATTGCAATGTGGGCAGCAGTTACCAGAAAATTGCAATGTGGGCAGCAGGCACCAGAAAAAAAAATGTACCTGTGTAAAAAAAAACAAATCACTCACTGGACAGGTCCTCACGGGTTTTTGAAATGTCTCTGGTGAAGAGAGCCGAACACAGAGCGAGTCAGAAGAGCCGATTGAACAGACAGAGAGCCGAACAGCCAGGACTCAGTCCAGTGTTTTCCCCAGAGCCTATCAGCTGGGCAGTAGTGTTGTCCGGATCATGAATGATTCAGATCTTTGATCCAGATCTTTTTTTGTGAGTTGATTCATCCGGATCATTCTGTTCATTGTAATGATCCGGATGATTCGACTCATCACTGGACTGACTCATCACTGGATGATTCGACTCAAACCACTGGACTGAGTCTTGGCTGTTCGGCTCTCTTCAATCGGCTCTTCTGACTCACGGCTCTCTTCACCCGAGACATTTCAAAAACCTGGGAGGACCTGTCCGGGGAAAAGAGGACATCTGGTCAGCCTAGTTGCATCCCCAGCACACACATGAGCAGGTGGCAGCTGCGCTACAACGTCCGTAGCTGCCGCTGCTCAGATTCAGGAGGCACTTCCGGTCTCAGTGCGAGGGGGTGATTCCAGACACCCGGAACACCCCCTTCCGTGCGCCAGTGCTGCTAATGTCCCAGCTGCAGCACAGCAATCCTTCTCTCTACTCACCCTGCTGCTCTGCACATTCACTCACTGCAGGCTGTGTGTAGAGAGCACAGAAATACAAAGCCCATGGGGCAGGAGGGGTGCTACTTCTAGACAAGACAAATAACACTTATATCGCGCTTTTCTCCTGGTGGACTCAAAGCTCCAGAGCTGCAGCCACTAGGACGCGCTCTATAGGCAGTAGCAGTGTTAGGGAGACTTGCCTAAGGTCTCCTACTGAATAGGTGCTGGCTTACTGAACAGGAGGAGCCGAGATTCGAACTTGGTCTCCTGCGTCAGAGGCAGAGCCCTTAACCATTACACCATCCAGCCACTTCTAGTGCAGGAAGTAGTACAGTCCCCTGCACCACCTGCTGCTATTTTCCTGAATGTTGCCCAAACTATGGAAAAAAAAAGTCCCAGGAACAGTGGCGGAGCACCACAACAGCACCCTAGCCATGGCTACACCCAGGGCTGTGGAGTTGGAGTCAGAGCAATTTTGGGTACCTGAAGTCAGAGGTTTCATAAACTGAGGAGTCAAATGACTTTTGTACAAAATCCACAACTCTGGTAAGTATTAGACTAAGGGGTCGGAGTCAAACTATTCTGGGTACCTGGAGTTGGAGTCGGTCAGTGTTCTCCCCAGGCTCTTTTAGCCGGGTGCTCCACCCGGCTAGATTTGGTGACCACCCGGCTGTCATTGGCTCACCACCTCCTATGCTGTAAGCAAAATTGCCCTGCATTTTCATCTCTCCCCACCCGCCTGCTTTTTCATGCCACCCGGCTGGAAAATAATTCTGGGGAGAACACTGTCGGTGGTTTCATAAACTGAGGAGACCGAGTCGGAGTTGGCGTCAGATGATTTTTGCACCGACTCCACAGCCCTGGTAGGTATGCCACTGAACAGTAGGGAAGGGTTCTGTGTGAGAATAGGGTTAGGTTTTTCTCATACTAATAGCTTTAAATGACTACTGTGGGGGGGGGGGGGGGGAGTTGAACTTACCTGGGGCTTGTAATGGTCCCTTGCAGACATCTTGTGCCTGCGCAGAGTGCAGGGGGACCTTAGTGGGGTTTGGGATAGCAACAGAGGCTGGGCTGTATAGGCAGATCCATCCTCTGTATGCAGATAATATTCTTCAAACCCACCTCGGGTTCTCTTTAAAAGTTGGAAAACCACTGCGCCTGCGCAGACTGTAATGGGCCTCCACAATACACTCCTGGTGACATCAGCGGGAGCGAGGGCGAAGCTGCGCAGGTGCACTGGTTTTTCCGACTTTAAAGTTGTAAATTTCAAATGTGAACCGGAGACGGGGACAGGAGCGATGGTGAGTGGCTGCGCGAGCACAGGACATCTGCGGGGGACCATTAGAAGCCCCAGGTAAGTTTAACTTTTTCCCCCTACCCTTCTACATTAGTCCTTAAAGTCAATAGTTAGGTTGCACTTTATAATAGCAGTACCTATATATTATTAAAACTGGTTGCAAAATCGTTCACCACACAGGGCACAGATAAACTCTGCTCTGACTCTTCCGAGAAAGGCTATCCCGGAGAGGCTCAACTACCACCTCGTCTTGTACCGCATTTTATCTGAACCCTTCTCTGGCCTGACCAGGTACGTATTTGTGCAGCTCTCAGTGGATCTCTATGAGCTGTGTCATATATTACACACACCCCTCTGCCCGCAGAGATTCACGCTGTGAGCAGCACAACTGTAAGCGGACATACCTATCAATATACGGTGCGGCCGTGAACCTCTCACTTAGAAATGTCACACGGAAACAGATATTAATAACTCTCACCAGCGTCCTGTGTTCGTTCCGCAAGATGTCTTCCACAATAGTCGCAGATTGCCTACGTCACCGGAAATAGCCAGATCCGGAAGTTGTGTGTGGAAGGATCGCTGAATTGAGCTACAGCTTCTTAGTAGTTTGTGGCTTGTAGCTGCCATGTGCTGATCGTGTGCCTGGAGCACTTGAGGGGCGAACACTGTTCATCCAGGGCAGGAGACTGGGCTTCATTCATTCAAGTATAGCCCTCCCATGTGCTCTGTGCTCCTTGCTGTAGATTTGCATGCAGAGACCTGTATGAATCCTCTCAAGCCCTGTATAATTTAAAGGGGAACTGAAGAGAGAGGTATATGGTGGCTGCCATGTTTATTTCTTTTAAAGCAATACCAGTTGCCTGACAGCCCTGCTGATCCTCTGGCTCTAATACTATAAGCCATAGCCCCTGAACAAGCATGCAGCAGACAAGACTAGCTGCATGCTTGTTTCTTGTGTTTTAGATATTACTGCAGAGAAATAGACCAGCAGGACTGTAGGGCAACTGGTATTGATTAAAAGGAAAAAGTATGGCAGCCTCCATATATACCTCTTACTTCAGTTCCCCTTTAAGCCACACTTATACATTTACACTAAAACGGGGAACACATGAACCTCAGCAGACCCTAATGATGTTGCTGTATCCCCCTGAAGGCATATGAGAGGCGTATAAGGATGTATAAGTGTGGCTTAAATTATACAGGGCTTGAAAGGATTCATACAGGTCTCTGTATGCAAATCTACAGCAGGGAGCTCAGAGCACCTGGGAGGGCTATACTTGAATGAATGAAGCCCAGGAGGGACTAGATTTCCTCCTCCTGAGTGTCCAGATGCTGCTCATTGTCCTCTTGAGCCCCTCCTGCACCCTTCCCTGGTCCCATGAGTCCTCCAGTCAAATTATAATCCCTTATCCATGTCTTGCTTTCTTTCACTGCGCATAAGCAGTTCAAAACTTGTATGTGCGCAGTACAGAACCAATCGGAGGAACTTCTGGAAAGGCTTGGTAGGGACTCCGAGGACAGCAAGCAGCATTTGGACCCTCAGGAGGAGGCTATCAAGCCCTCCATTGACTTCATTGTTTTTTCCCTGATTCAGGGGTACTTTAAACATGTGAACATGAACACGTTCCCAATTGGAAAGCCCTAAACTTAACTTTTATTTGGATACTAGTAAGTCAAAAAGCAATGTGTGAACTACATACAGTAGGGATAAACTGTATACTGCTTGGTGTGTATACATAAGGGACTAAAGTGTCCTATATACCAAAAGTGCTACTGCTATATGTTAGGTTGTGTTAAGCCAGTAGTGTCCACTATGAAGCTTTGCAACTAAATCAAATCCCTAATGGCACATACAAACTACATTTCCACCTACGTGTTTCGCTCCAAATGGGGCTTCATCGGGGGGAAAAGTAAGGCGCTAGAATACATCAGTGCAGTGCAATCACAATATACCGTTCTATTGCAATAAGCCCAGGACTGAGCTTGCCAGCCGAGACTCCCATATTTATACCTTAGCTGCTGAAAAAAGAACATCCTGCCCTTGCACTAGCAATTTACTTGTGATTGGGAACTGTGTTTAGAAATTTTCAGCATGAAATATATGAATATTGAGACATTTGTTCATACAAACAATGTGAATGTCATGCCAGTGTTTACTTCAGGATCATTCTATTGGAAATCCACAAACATGAAGTAGATTTCCAGTAGCACAGTCTAGAAGTGGTGAGAATACAGCTAAAATCATTAATGGAAATGATTCAGAACCTTAAAAATATAGATCTTCTTAAGTAATAATAATTAAAAAAAACAACTTTACACAAAAATACAGAAACATCTGTATACATAATAATGACATTCAGCAAATTAAAAAATATAAAAATGGCCACTAGATGTCACAACAATACAAACTAGCAAAAGAGAAGAGTTTATGGCCCATATGCAAGTCACTTTAGCTCCCTAGTTATTTCCTAGGTAGTAGAGAATTTTTCCATCTTCTCTGATAACTTTTCAGTAGTTTGAATTTGAAAAAGTATCAAAAAGCAGGTGAAAACATATTATCAAAATTATTTTCAGTATGTTCTTGCTTGATGGTGGTTTAAAAAGCATTTTATTGATAAAGGGCTTGATTCACTAAGACAATGGCATGCCTTATCAGAGTTAACATTTCAGCCTATGACAGCTGATCACTTCCCTGCCTACTGAGGGGACAGCCGTGTCACACTGTCCCCAGTACAGCGCTGCCATAGATTGCAGCGCTGTACAGGGTTATTAGATGGCGGTTTCGCCATCTAACAGTCTCCAATCGGTGATCGCCGCTGGGAGACTGAAGGCTCAGAGGAGCTCCAAGCGGAGATGCACACACATCAGCGCACACGCTCCTGCAAGCCCCATAGAAATCCATTCACACTAATCAGTGTGGAGTGGTCCTGGGGCTGCCGACGCGTTCACGCCAACCGGCGTGGAGCGGTCGGCAAGCAGTTAAACAGAAAACGAAAAATTATCTCCTAGGAGAAAACTCAGGAGAAAAAGTTAATTGCATATGAGCCTATCATGGGCATCCGCAGAAAATTTTCCAAGGGGGGGGGGGGGGGGGGGGAGTGGGGCGACGTTGTGTGGTGCCAAAAAATGGGGCCACAACGAAAATGGGTGTGGTCATGGACCAGAATGTGGGTGTGGTCGTGGGTGGAGACAAGTTTACATGAACTTAGCAATGGTGGGACATTAGATTAGGACAGTGGTGGTGAAACTTTTGGAGGCCGAGTGCCCAAACTGCAACCCAAAAGTCACTTATCTATCGCAAAGTGGTAACAGCAATTTAAACTAAATACAAACGTTTTAACTCATACATGAACATTATGGAAAATCCAAGTTGAAAATAAACTGTGAAGATAAACAATTTCATCCATCCTACTTCTGAAAAATGTATTCATTTTTTTAGAACCTCCCAGTTTCATTTTCTGTTTTAAAAAGCTGAAAAAGTAGGTTTAATGCTATTGTCTTATATGCTGATGATTCAGCTTTTCCCATAGTCTCGCAGTTAGCAATCATGTGACCCCCAACAAGACAAATTCAGCAATCATGAGGCCCCCCCATCAAGACAAATTCAGCAATGATGAGGCCCCCAACATGACCAACTCAGCAATCATGAGGCCCCCAACAAGACAAATTCAGCAATCATGAGGCCCCCAACAAAACAAATTCAGCAGTCATGAGGCACATAAATAGACAGCATTTCACATAAATAGGCAGAATGCCCCCTTAATATGGTAGACACCTCTCACCTGGCAGCAGTTCCCCAAAATACATTAAATCTGACAGCAGTGGTTCCAAAAATAGGTAGCCCCAGGTCTATAGGTGTCCCCAGAATAGGTGGCCAGTGGTATAGATGTCCCCAGAACAGGTAGCCAGGGGGTAGAGATGTCCCCAGAACAGGTAGCCAGGGGTATATGTGCCCAGTATATGTAGGCAGGGGTATATGTCCCCAGTACATGTAGCTAGAGGTATATTTGCCTAGTATATGTAGCCAGGGGTATATGTAGTCAGGGGTATATGTCCCCAGTATATGTAGTCAGGGGTATATGTCCCCAGTATATGTAGCCAGAGGTATAGATGACCCCAGTATATGTAGTCAGGGGTATATGTCCCCAGTATATGTAGCCAGAGGTGTAGCTGACCCCAGTATATGTAGTCAGGGTTATATGTGCTCAGTATATGTAGGCAGGTGTATATGTGCCCAGTATATGTAGGTAGGTGTATATGTGCCCAGTATATGTAGGCAGGTGTATATGTGCCCAGTATATGTAGGCAGGGGTATATGTGCCCAGTATATGTAGGCAGGGGTATATATTCCCAGTATATGTAGGCAGGGGTAGGTCCCCAGTATATGTAGCCAGAGGTATAGATGACCCTAGTATATGTAGTCAGGGGTATATGTCCCCAGTATATGTAGCCAGAGGTATAGATGACCCCAGTATATGTAGTCAGGGGTATATGTCCCCAGTATATGTAGCCAGAGGTGTAGCTGACCCCAGTATATGTAGTCAGGGTTATATGTGCTCAGTATATGTAGACAGGTGTATATGTGCCCAGTATATGTAGGTAGGTGTATATGTGCCCAGTATATGTAGGCAGGTGTATATGTGCCCAGTATATGTAGGCAGGGGTATATGTGCCCAGTATATGTAGGCAGGGGTATATATTCCCAGTATATGTAGGCAGGGGTAGGTCCCCAGTATATGTAGGCAGGGGTATAGATGACCCCAGTATATGTAGTCAGAGGTATATGTGCCCAGTATATGTAGTCATTGGTATATGTCCCCAGTATATGTAGCCAGAGGTATAGATGACCCCAGTATATGTAGTCAGGGGTATATGTCCCCAGTATATGTAGTCAGGGGTATATGTTCCCAGTATATGTAGTCAGGGTTATATGTGCCCAGTATATGTAGTCAGGGTTATATGTGCCCAGTGTATGTAGGCAGGGGTATATGTGCCCAGTATATGTAGGCAGGGGTATATGTCCCCAGTATATGTAGTCAGGGGTATATGTTCCCAGTATATGTAGTCAGGGTTATATGTGCCCAGTATATGTAGTCAGGGTTATATGTGCCCAGTGTATGTAGGCAGGGGTATATGTGCCCAGTATATGTAGGCAGGGGTATATGTTCCCAGTATATGTAGAAAGGGGTATGTCCCCAGTATATGTAGGCAGGGGTATAGATGACCCCAGTATATGTAGTCAGAGGTATATGTGCCCAGTATATGTAGTCATTGGTATATGTCCCCAGTATATGTAGCCAGAGGTATAGATGACCCCAGTATATGTAGTCAGGGGTATATGTCCCCAGTATATGTAGCCAAAGGTATAGATGACCCCAATATATGTAGTCAGGGGTATATGTCCCCAGTATATATAGTCAGGGGTATATGTTCCCAGTATATGTAGTCAGGGTTATATGTGCCCAGTATATGTAGTCAGGGTTATATGTGCCCAGTATATGTAGGCAGGTGTATATGTGCCCAGTATATGTAGCCAGGCAGGGGTATATGTCCCCAGTATATGTAGCCAGAGGTATATGTACCCAGTATATGTAGCCAGGGGTATATGTCCCCAGTATATGTAGCCAGAGGTATATGTACCCAGTATATGTAGCCAGGGGTATATGTGCCCCCAGTATATGTAGGCAGGGGTATATGTGCCCAGTATATGTAGGCAGGTGTATTTGTGCCCAGTATATGTAGTCGGGGGTATAAGTCCCCAGTATATGTAGTCAGGGGTATATGTCCCCAGAATAAGTAGCCAGGTGTGCCCCTAGCAGGAGGGGAGAAGCGCAGAGAAAGAGAGCTGTGGGGACAGCGGGGAAGAGGGGCCATCACCCCCCTCCTTCCCTCACCTTAGTGCTCTCCCTCCCTCGCTCTTCTCCCTCCAGAACTAAGTCTTGTGCGGGTGGCTGGCAGTGGGTGGAACTAACCACTGTCTTGTTGCAGGTGCCGGATGGATTTGCCGCTAGTCTGGTCTGGTCCAGACCAGAGCAGTGGCACCAGAACTTCCGGCACTTGGAGCGAGACGGAGGTAAGTTCCACCCGCTGCCACTTACCGCACAAGACTTAGTTCTGGAGGGGAGAGCGAGGGAGGGAGAACCCCAAGGTGAAGGAAGGGGAGGGAGACGTCCGCCCTTCCCCACCGCTGAACCCACAGCTCTCCCTCTTCTCTGCGCTGCTCCACTCCTGCTGGCCGCACGGGCCCGAATTTGCCATATGTGCGGACGCCCATGGAGCCTATATGTCTTTCAACAGGCACCAATGCTGTGGAGTCGGTACAAAAATCATCCAACTCCAACTCTATCTCCTCGGTTTTTGAAACCATTGACTCCAGGTACCCAAAAATTGCTCTGCCTCTGACTCCACAACCCTAGCAGGGGCAGGGCCATGGAATCGGTGCAAAAACCAGCGACTCGTCAGTTTATGAAACTACCGACTCCAGGTACCCATAAATTGCTCTGACTCCTCAAATCCGATTCCACAGCCCTGTTTGGCGCTGCCAGAAACTTTGGTCAAGGAATTATTTGATGTCCATAACCCTGCTCACTGGGGCATGGATAAACATTCTGTGATTCCAACATGTCTGCCATCCTTTCTCTAGAAAAACTAGACTAAGTCGGGGGAAATTCTAACCTGAATGGGGTTTCTGTATGTTTTTGGTTTTTTTTGTAACTTACGTTAGAGCACTAAAAGTTAGCAGAGTAAGGGAGTACCGTTTACCATCTAATAGTTTAGTAAGGGGCATTTCTTTTTTGGTAAAAATGTGGTTATGTTCAAATGAAGATGTAAAAAGGGAACATTACTGATTATAACTTAATGAATAAAACAGTTTTGTTTTGTTTTTGCTGTATTTAGTAATAGTAAGTCAGTGTTTGCACACCGTGAAATCTTTCCTCACTTTCTTCACATCTATAGTGCTGGCACGTTGCATCACTGTGGAATGTTTGCTGTATGTTCTGAAGAAAGCAGAAGCTGAGACTAAACATCACTGGGAAGGCATTGTTACAGACCAATATATGCCTAGATATAGGAAGGGTTTGTGACGCTGAAGTCAGGATAATTAACATAATATTGCCTCTTTAAGCTTCTGAATCTGATTAGTGCTCTGCAAAAATCCGGTTCAGCTGAAATGAGTAGAGCAAAAAGCCTCCCTTTTTTAAATTTCACTTCATATCTCTAGCATCCATTAAACCAGTTAAAGAGGAACTTTAACCCAGGATTAAACTTCATCCCAATCAGTGGCTGATACCACCCCTCCCATGAGCAATCTTTACCTTATCTCAAATAGATCATCAGGGGCGTCTGTATGGCTGATATTGTGGTGAACCCCCCCCCCCCCACAGTGTGATGTCATGACCATGGTCCTGACAGTTTGCTGTCTGTGAACCTTGTTGCATTGTGGGAAAGAACAGCTTTTTCCAACTGCCAAGCAAGCACTATCTCCTGCATATGCATAGAACTCTAGAGTTGGGCCGAACGGTTCGCCTGCGAACGGTTCCATGCGAACTTCCGTGGTTCGCGTTCCGCAGGCGAACCTTTGCGGAAGTTCGGTTCGCCCCATAATGCACCATGGAGGGTCAACTTTGACCCTCTACATCACAGTCAGCAGGCCCAGTGTAGCCAATTAGGCTACACTAGCCCCTGGAGCCACTCCCCCCCTACTAAAAGGCAGGCAGCGGCGACCATTACGGTCACTCGTGTGCCTGCATTAGTGAGAGTAGGGCGAGCTGCAGCACACTCTCTCTCATAGGGAAAGATTAGTTAGGATTAGCTTGTCCCTGGCTGCATACCTGTTCTGTGAACCCACCACTGCATACCTGTTCTGTGAACCCACCACTGCATATCTGTTCTGTGAACCCACCACTGCATACCTGTTCAGTGAACCCGCCACTGCATACCTGTTCTGTGAACCCACCACTGCATACCTGTTCTGTGAACCCACCACTGCATACCTGTTCTGTGAACCCACCACTGCATACCTGTACTGTGAACCCACTACTGCATACCTGTTCTGTGAACCCACCACTGCATACCTGTTCTGTGAACCCATCACTGCATACCTGTTCTGTGAACCCACCACTGCATACCTGTACTGTGAACCCACCACTGCATACCTGTACTGTGAACCCACCACTGCATACCTGTTCTGTGAACCCACCACTGCATACCTGTACTGTGAACCCACCACTGCATACCTGTACTGTGAACCCACCACTGCATACCTGTTCTGTGAACCCACCACTGCATACCTGTACTGTGAACCCACCACTGCATACCTGTTCTGTGAACCCACCACTGCATACCTGTTCTGTGAACCCACCACTGCATACCTGTTCTGTGAACCCACCACTTCATACCTGTTCTGTGAACCCACCACTGCATACCTGTTCTGTGAACCCACCACTGCATACCTGTACTGTGAACCCACCACTGCATACCTGTTCTGTGAACCCACCACTGCATACCTGTACTGTGAACCCACCACTGCATACCTGTTCTGTGAACCCACCACTGCATACCTGTACTGTGAACCCACCACTGCATACCTGTTCAGTGAACCTGCCACTGCATATCTGTACTGTTCAGTGAACCCGCCACTGTATACCTGTTCTGTTCAGTGAACCCGCCACTGCATACCTGTTCTGTTCAGTGAACCCGCCACTGTATACCTGTTCTGTTCAGTGAACCCGCCACTGCATACCTGTTCTGTTCAGTGAACCCGCCACTGTATACCTGTTCTGTTCAGTGAACCCGCCACTGCATACCTGTTCTGTTCAGTGAACCCGCCACTGCATACCTGTTCTGTTCAGTGAACCCGCCACTGCATACCTGTTCTGTTCAGTGAACCCGCCACTGCATACCTGTTCTGTTCAGTGAACCCGCCACTGCATACCTGTTCTGTTCAGTGAACAGTTTGGTGTGTCAGTGTGAAGCAGTACCTTAATTACACTACCTGATTGATGTATACACATGCAAGATGTTTTAAAGCACTTTAGGCCTGTCATTTAGCATTCAATATGATTTCTGCCCTTAAAACGCTGCTTTGCGTCAAATCCAGATTTTTCCCGGGGACTTTTGGCGTGTATCCCACTCCGCCATGCCCCCCTCCACTGTTAGACCCCTTGAAACATCTTTTCCATCACTTTTGTGGCCAGCATACATTTTTTTTTTCAAAGTTCGCATCCCCATTGAAGTCTATTGCGGTTCGTGAACTTTAACGCGAACCGAACCTTCCGCGGAAGTTTGCGAACCCGGTTCGCGAACCTAAAATCGGAGGTTCGGCCCAACTCTATAGAACTCTCATTAACAAACATTCCATACAGATCACCTGGTAGAACTAAAGAAGTCACCACCAGTGATAAATCTCAGAATGTAAATCAGGGAGAGGAAAGATTTTAAAACTGGCAAACACTGACAAATAATCTGTAGATGAATATTGTAAAATAAATAAGCAATTGTATTCATTATGTTATTTTCACTACAGTTCCTCTTTAAAGGGAACCTAAACTGAGAGGGATGTGGATGTTTCCTTCTAAACAATACCAGTTGCCCTGCAGTCCTGCTGCTCTCTTTGGCTGCAGCAGTGGCTGAATCACACACCTGAAACAAGCATGCAGCTAATCCAGTCTGACTTCAGTCAGAGCACCTGATCTGCATGTTTGTTGAGGGGCTGTGGCTAAAAGTATTAGAGACACAGGATCAGCAGGAGAGACAGGCAACTGGTATTTTTTTTAAAAGGTAAAATCCATATCCTTCTCAGTTTAGGTTCCCTTTAAAGCTTTCTGTTTTCTTCATCTTCATTTACTGTCTCACTGGTTAAATTAAATTAGTAGGGGAGTACTTGGAACTTTCACAAAAACTTAGACAAATGACTGTGGTAGGGATTAGAATGTGAGCCCCTCTGAGGGACAGTTAAGGACTTCCGAGGCAATGACAACAATCTATGTTTACTCACCTGGGGCTTCTTCCACCCCCTAGCAGCTGTTTCAGTCCCACGCTGTAGCCCCGGTCCTCCTCCAGATGCAGAAGAGACGAGCCGCCGGCAGGTCGCTGATCATTACAGGCAGCCAGCGGGACACCGAGGAGGACCGGGGCTACGGCGTGGGACTGAAAGGCTGCTATGGGCTGGAAGAAGCCCCAGGTGAGTAAACATAGATTGTTGTTGTCGCCTCCGAAGTCCTTTAAGTGACAAGACAATATACTCTGTACAGTGATGCGGAAGAAGTCGGCGCTATATGAATACAAAAAAATAATAATACTAATGAGTATTGACCTTGATATTAAAGAAAACCTTAAGGGCTAGTTCACACTTAATTTAAAAACGTATCCGTAGCTACGTTTTTTGTCCCGGACGAAAAACGTAGCCACGGATACCAATGTTAAAAATAGGAACAGTACACACTCAAGTTAAAAACGTATCCGCGTGCGATCCGCGGAATACGTTTTTAAACCCGGAACGCTGAGTCCGGACTTGCAGCATTTTTCACGGACCCGTATACACGTACGGGTAGTGAAAATCAATGGGGAAACGGGCCTCCCTCTTCACTGACATTTTCGGACACTGGAAACGGATCAGTTTCCAGTGTCCCATGGTGAAGGAGGGGGCCGCCATGCTGAAGGGGGTAGCAGCCAGGACGGGGGGCTGCGGGCAAAGCGGCGGCCAGGGGGGGTCACATCCACCCCCCCCCCTTGCTCACCTGGGTGCCCCCCTCCCCGCTCCCCCTCCAGCTCGCATATAATGTAATAATTTGTACCTAATGAAGTTCGGCGAGCCGGGCACTTCCGCCCACACCGTTCGCCGTCACTTCCTGCGATGCCACCCACTGAAATACAGAGGGCGACATTGCAGGAAGTGACGGCGAGCGGTGTGGGCGGAAGTGCCCGGCTCACCGAACTTCATTAGGTACAAATTATTACATTATATGCGAGCTGGAGGGGGAGCGGGGAGGGGGGCACCCAGGTGAGCAAGGGGGGGGGGGATGTGACCCCCCTGGCCGCCGCTTTGCCCGCAGCCCCCTGTCCTGGCTGCTACCCCCTCTAGCAAAAAAAAAACAAAAAACGCAAGCGGATCCAAAACGTGTGCTGCAAAAAAGGCAGCACGGATCCGTTTGCGTTCCGGGTTTTGAAAATCGGAGCCCGGACCGCGGATGCGTCCCGCACCCGGAGCTAGTGTGGCCCAGGCCTAAGTCATCATACAAAAAGCTTTACAGCAAAGCTTTACATCATAAAAAATGCTTTACAATGCATTGCCACGTGTAAACACACTAGCTGTAAATGGTATGGGCATGTTTACATCTTTACATTGTAATGGACAATGTTATTCTAACACTCTTTCTGTAGTGTGTCTATAGATGATGCGTTATATAATGCATATAATGCACACTTTGCACAGCAATTCTTCACACTACGAAAATGACTTGTACTTTTTAATGTGCATTGCACTATACCTACGTTGTAGCATGGGTGTTACGCAATGCACATAATGTAAACCCACCCATAGTAAATATACAGTTTATAGATGAGGGGTGACATTATATCTTTATTATGAATAAAAGCAATGTGTTAATGTTGTGTGAATTTGGACAAATGCCGTCTTTACTTGACTAGCTCTGGTTTCATTTCCCTAAAAATAGGACAGATTAACACATTGTAATGTTGTAAACAGTAAAATAACCCTTATTTCACAATAGTTAAGACTTGCATAGGAAACACAAAAACGTCATATTTTAGAAATGGGAAGTGAATTTTGCTGTAGCATTCATTAGTTGTATGGTGACACGAGAGTTTCTGCAGTTTTTTTTCTGCAGGTTCACTTCATTATTGCTTTAAGGGGTGCATTATTCAGACTTTTATATCGGGAATTAAACTTCAGGAATCAAATTTCAGCTGTTGTGAAACATTCCTTTTTTGATCTAAAGAATATTGCAAAAATTAAGCACCTCATTCCTTCAGAGGATTCTTCCAGCCCTAGTTCATGCCTTCATCACATCATGGCTGGACTGCTGCAATGCCCTCTATGCAGGTCTTTCAAAGACCTATACCGCTTGCAGCTAGTACAGAATGCTGCTGCAAGACTGTTAACAAGCCTACCCCCGCCACTGCCACATAACACCAATCCTTTGCTCACGACACTGGCTACCCATAAAATGGAGAATCCTTTTAAAAATTGGCATACTAACATTTAAATCCCTACACAAACTAGGCCCCAGAAACCTGAAGGATCTGTTGCAACTGCATCACACCATCCACAACCTCAGATCAAAAGGATCCAATAACTTGACAACACCCAGATTCCAACTAAAAACCTTTGGAGCCAGAGCTTTCTGTCATGCTGTCCCTACCCTCTGGAATGCCTTGCCAAACTTAATCGAGACAGCTCCTACCATGGAGATGTTTAAATCAAAACTGAAAGCGACCTGTTTAGTCTGGAATTTAGGATCACTTAACTTTTTCCCCTGTACACATCTTTATGTACTGATGTGAGATTAGTTTATGCGCTTTGGGTCCTCTGGGAGAAAAGCACTGTACAAATGTTTTGTTGTCATGGCTGGATAGTGTACTAGTTGAAGGAATCATTGGGCTGCAACGACTTCCCCCCAATCTACTTACCATTGACTTCCTCCAGCTCCTGCCCGGCAACATGCCCCACGACGCAGCTCTGCCCGCAGCCCGCGGGCCAGTATCCCCGCCGGTACTGAGGCTGACCTCAGGGTTGGCCCCGTACTGCGCCTGCGCGAGCGGTGTTGTCAATCAAGGCCACGTTGTCCGTACTGTACTGTGCAGGTGCAGAACTACTGTGCCTGCACAGTACAGACAACGTAGCCGTGCGCAGGCGCAGTAAGGGGCCGACCCTGAGGTCGGCTTCAGTACCGGTGGGGATACCGGCCCGCAGGCTGCGAGCGGAGCTGCGTCATTGGACATGTTCCTGGGCAGGAGCTGGAGGAAGCCAATGGTAAGTAGATCGGGGGGAAGTCATTGCAGCCTAATGATTCCTTTAAGGGCTCTGCCTCTGACACAGGAGACCTGGTTTGGATATCAGCTCCCTATGCAGTAGGGACCTTGGGCAAGACTCCCTAACACTGCTACTGCCTATAGAGTGCATCCTAGTGGATGCAGCTCTGGCGCTTTGAGTCCGCCAGGAGAAAAGCGCTATATAAATGTTACTTGTCTTTGTTGTTGTATACAGCAGCCAAGACAAGTCTGTTTTGCAACTGAATGAAGCAGATTTTACATCAATCAGAAGCAATGACTCTTTGAATTTTTTGGCACTAGTAGGTTATCATGCGTGTTTTCGCAGCCAGGTAAAAGTGTTTTTCTTTCTATTTACTTTTAAAGAATAGTGGACTGCAGTTGGATTAGCTGTTTGACAGGCTAATTTTTCAAATAACTAAACAGAGTGGAAAAAAATAGGGCGGATTAATAGAACTTTAATGTGGGCTCATTTATCATAAGAGTTAAAGAAGGTTATTTGCTTTCCATAAAACCATATATTTATTAGCTACAATAACATTAACAATAACAACATTAACTATATACACACACAATTGGTTGCCAATTTGTGTGTGTATATAGGGGTTTGGGGCAGCGCTTAACCAAGACCTAACTCCAACCATGCTACAGTCCTGAGCAGGGAGTTTATGTGAGACGCACCGAGGACCACGAAGGAGACTGCACGAGAGCAGGCCGAGTAATTATGCCCAGTATATCCAAAAGAGGAGCAACAAAAAAAGCAGATCCAAAGACTCAGATTCTGAAGCAGTTCCTTCAGGATAGGCAAGCGAAAAGGGATACAGGCCCATTATGAGCTCCAATATGGCGGGGCAGGGAGTGAGCCACGCTTTGGCTGAGTTCATCAGCAGCCTCAGGATCTTCATCTCCTCACTCGGAGGATCGGGACTCAGAGTATCAAGGCCGCGGGTTCAAACCACAAAGATAGACTCTGAATTGCTCCTAGGATGGATGGAGTCTATTATAAGGTCAGAAGTTTTCGGCTTAAAGGGACACTTAAGTCAAACAAAAAAAATGAGTTTTACTCACCTGGGGCTTACAATAGCCCCCTGCAGCTGTCCGGTGCCCTCGCCGTCTCCCTCCGATCCTCCTGGCCCCGCCGGCAGTCACTTCCTGTTTCGGTGACAGGAGCTGACAGGCTGGGGACGCGAGTGATTCTTCGCGTTCCTGGCCACAATAGCGCCATCTATGCTACTATAGCATATATCATATGCCATATAGCAGCATAGAGGGTGCTAATGTGTCTGGGAACGCGAAGAATCACTCGCGTCCCCAGCCTGTCAGCTCCTGTCACCGAAACAGGAAGTGGCTGCCGGCGGAGCCAGGAGGATCGAAGGGAGACGGCGAGGGCACCGGACAGCTGCAGGGGGCTATTGGAAGCCCTAGGTGAGTAAAACTCATTTTTTTTGTTTGACTTAAGTGTCCCTTTAAGGTCTGACATCAGTCACTTGGTGTAAAGCGTTAAACATATGGAGGAGGGTCTGCTGGCTCATAATAAAGTTATTACAGACATTAATACTGCCATACAGATTCGGGGTGCACAGATAAGGCAGGTCTTATACAAAAAAGAGGACCAAGAGAACTGTAACCAAAGGAATAATATCCATTTAAAAGACCTCCCTGAATCTACAGCCGATTCAGATCTGCCCTTAATGGTACAGGTTATCTTTAATAGGATCTTGGACTACTCTGAAATCGTGCTGATTAACATGGACAGGGTGCATAGAGCTCCCTTGGGCCCCGGAATAGGAGAAAGTCGAGATCGCGTGATGTGACCATGAGGTTGCATTATTTTCAGGAGGAAATATTTACAAAAGCACAACCTCTTCCAGACCTAGAATTTGATGGGGCTAAGACCTAAGTTAGCAATTTTTCCTGATCTGGCCCTAGAGACATTGCCGCAGAGGTGCTGTTTGAAACCTCTGCTAGAGACCCTAACATATCTCTTTTAGATTGAGTTAACCATTTGCACTGATGATTATTACAAATAGAAAACAGGTTCACTTGTGTTTTCCAGAAGAGTTGGAGGACTTCTGTACTTCACTGGAGATACCATTAGTTCAAGTCCCAGATTGGGTGCCAAGACTGCCTGATATTTCACATGCAGCTTTGACGCAGTGGAAACTTCTACCTTCTAAATAGAAGAAAGCTTCTTCTTCTGTTATATCTGAAAAGACTACTTAGAGAATACCTGTCTCGTATTTTATTAGGAAGAGGTCTTTGTGGGAGAACTCTCTGCCCGTATAGGCTCCGATAGTAGGCAGGGGAATGCATTATAAATATTCTAGCATATAATGAAAATACAGAGGTATTTGTTTGTTCCTCTCTCTCCTTGCATAATATATTATTTAATTAAGTTTAGTTTTAAATTGAGTTGTTTAGGCTGGTAATGACATCAGAATTGAGCTCTGGACCACCTCTGATTTGGTAGTGCTGCGTGACCCCCACCGCACACTGAGGGTGTATGCAATGTAGCTTTGGCTCCATTTTCAAAGTAGTGCTTTACCTTATCTTGCACTTGTACTTGTGCGCTTGCACAGTGCATCCACGCATATACATTAACCAGGGCCGGTGCTACCATTAAGGCAAAGGAGGCAGCTGCCCCAGGGCCACAGAGCTTGTAGGGGCCCCCAGTGGCTACAAGAGGAAAAAAATTTTTTTCAAATCGGCCTTATAGTTTTTGAGAAAATCGATTTTAAAGTTTCAAAGAAAAAAAAACACATTTAAAAACCTGTCGGTTAATAGCAAATCCACCTTAAATGCTAGAAACCCTAAATTTGCAGGATATGTTAAGGAGATCATTGGGAATAAGAGGAAAAAACAATTTTTCAAAAAGACCCTATAGTTTTTGAGAAAATCGATTTTAAAGTTTAGAAGGAAAAAAGTATACTTTTAAATGCGGTAAATGTCACTTTTAGTAGCAAACCCAACGGTAGTGTAATTTTACATGTTTCAAAAGAAAGAGCAATACATTTCCTGACGGAGTTTCCAGGGGGTCTATACGCAGCCGCAGCGCTTTGGCCAGGGATCGCTATACAGCCGCAATATGGCTGTATGAAGACCCCTGGCATTTTTTCCTATTTTCCCAAAATTTTTTTATGTTTAGAGTGTGAGAATTAAAAAAAAATATGTGGGGTCCCCCCTCCTGAAACTTTTTAACCCCTTGTCCCCCATGCAGGCTGGGATAGCCAGAATGTGGAGCTCTGACCGATTGGGGCTTCACACCCTGACTATACCAGCTGCAAAAAAGGTCCCCTAATGCCGATTTTTGTTCCGAGGTATATGTTGGGGGCCCCCCCAGGTTTATTTTGCCCTGGGGCCCCATTGTTGCTTAAACCGGCCCTGACTTTAACAGGAGCGCAGATGAGGCTCCCAGCAAGCAGCGGTGGGATGCAAGAGAATCCAGGTCCTGTAGTGTGGGCCTGAGGTGAGGAGGTTGAAGAAAGGACTGCCGAGGTGAGAGGGGTCGTGCGTTCACCTGTTGGCCCTGGGGTCGTGCGTTCACCTGTCGTGCGTTCACATGTTGGAAAATCATTGGGTCTAGAGATGGAATCGGTGACCCAATGATTTTCTTATCAACGCTGATTGCTCTCTGGAGTTTGTGCCTGTACCCTTGCATTTACCCTTATGTATCAGACGATGATGGAGGAGCAAAGGACAGAATCAAGGGTGGCAGTATAGAAACTGGTCAGCAACTCTTTTGGGTTATGATGGTGTTCGTACCCCATCCTAAAGGGTTAGCAATGGTAGTGCCTAGGAACCAAATGCTGGAGACCTTTAATGGAGACCAGATCGAGTGTGGATGAGCGACCCCTACAAAGTCCATGGTCAGTTCAACAGTTTTAGCCGCGTTTAGGACAAGCTTATTATCTGCACCTCTTGCAGATCCGCTCCATCTCACTGCGGTATGCAGTTTTTGCTTTTGAGGCAAAGGAAGGTGGTATCATCTGCAAATGTAATGACCTTGACAGAGTCAGCAGATGAGGTACAGCTGTTTATGTACAGGGAGAGCAGGATTGGGGACAGCCCAAGACCATGTCCCACAAGGGCAGTACATGGGCCTGAGACTCCCATATGCAGGGAGCGCACAACAATTTTACCATTACTAATGTGGGGGGAGCACCGCACTGCCCTTTAGCACCATGGGCGTCATCGGGTTAACGCATGCGTTGCTATGGTAACACACCTTACTACAGCAACATGCAGGTTACTGCAATAATGCCCATGGTGCTAAAGTGTTAACGTGTGGTGCTCCCACCAGCATTAGTAATAAGTAATTAGTAAAATTGCTATGCACTCCCTGGCTGCACACGGCAACATTATCGCACTGTTGTGCATCAGACCCCACTTCAGTTCAGGTGCACTTTAACCACTTTAAACCTCTCCATTGAGGGGTTAAAACAGGTGTGCTCACACTCGCAGGTGAGTGCATGCGTGTTCTTCCGCAGCAGGCAAGCGTGCGCATGCAAAATTCGGCAAAGTTGTGTAGCACACAGTAAAACAAGGAAGGACACCCTAATAGGACTACATTTTAGGACACGTGCCCACAGCGTAAAGAACCTGGAATTTACCATTCTTAAGGGAAATTTCAAGTCTGGGAAAGAAAGCCGGTCATTTGATTACAAGTTCATGAAAATGTTTCACACTCTAAACAAAGGTTTGAACAGAAACCCTGGGTTCATGATTACGTATGAATCTTAACACCATTTGGCATGTGTCCTGACAGACTTAAGTTGGCCATATATCTATAGATTTAGTGGCCGATTGACCATCCAATTCGATAATTATCATCGAACTGGATAAAAATCGTTGACGCCAAAAGCTTGCCTGATCGACGATGCGACCAATTTAGAGCTGAAATTGGTCGCATATATCGGACATGTTGGAAAATCTCAGGTAAACATGCTCTATCGGGTGTGCAGCGGTAATGTAGTGCAAAAATCGCATACGATGAACACAGCGGAGACCCCCAGCCGTTGCCCCCCCCCCCCTCTCCCCGATGCCTCCTGCAATTATACTTTATTTGCCACTATCCGCTTCCGTGTCCGTTTGTGTGATTTCACATATGCGGCCAGCGCGCAATGCGCCACGAACCATGTGGGGCCCAAATTTGGGAAGAGTAGTGTGGACACAGCAGCGGATAGTGGCAAATAAAGTAAAATTGCACATGTCACGGGGTGTATGAGGGCGTGGTCACATGCACCTTGGGGGGGACAGCGGCTGGGGGTGATTAGGCGACGTCACAAGGCTGATTGTCAAAAGATTTCATGCTTATATCAGTCAGGGATCGTCCGGCAGTTTATGGCAAAGATCAGAGGGAGATCTGTCTATTGGTCAATCAGCCTCCAAAATCGCTAGATACATTTTACATCAATTTGGCCACTATAGCTAAGGTTGTTGTAGTGTGAGAACATGTCTACACTATCACTGGAATGAATGCAGAAAAAGTGCTGTAGCTGCAATTTTGGAATTGGGCACCAGCACAGCATTTAGGCTTACAAAGTAAGTTCTTCATCCTATATGAGGTCCTCAGGTCCAAATGGAAGCCCTAGCCACAGTGACACATTAAGGCTGATCCATACTGCAAGAGCTTTTTTTTTCATGAGCAGCTAAAGGTAGCAAATTCACCACCCGTCAGCTGCTCCCATCCTTCAAATGATGGGCAGATGCCCCCCCGCCCCTCCTCAATGTATTTGCTTCTGAGCAACACAGTTGTGGTGTTCAGATGTGACATGAGAAGGTTTTTTATGTCAAATTTGTTTGTTACCAAACACTGACATCCAGCTGCGTGCAATTGCAGCTGAATGACACTTGTAACCGGCAGCTAGGCAGCTTGACAAACAAGCAGTTCAGCCATCTTTGGAAATGAGGCCATAGGGTGGAGATCTTTATATGAGCTCCTCTCTTTTGTTATTAATCTATTCTAAGCTTTCTATAACCTGCCAAATACATGCCAAACTCTTGCCCGCGAGCCAAATCTGGTCTGCAGGGCTATTGACTTTGGCCCCTGTCACAGGAGCCCTAGTGGCTGACCGCACTTAGCCTTCTAAACGGTGCCAGCGCACAGATCGTGCGGACTCTGGTCGCAGTCAATGCGCAGGAACCGTTAAGAATTAGCCGCAGACAACTCAGAAGGGAGCCTGTGAGACACGGGTGATTACAACTTCACCCACTGGTTCAGGGTACTGCCACCACCGCGGTTACCATGGGACCGTGGAGCCCATTAACTGACTAATCCTGCGAATAAAACGGTTAAACACACGATATTCTGTCTAGCCAACCACAAACAAACAGTAGCGTATCTTCAGAGACCCGGGATCAGTTCTGTGTGTGCTGATAAGCAGGGTAGCAGACAGTGAATGACTTGGAGAAAGTTGTTTATTCACGCAATATAAATAATTAATATATACAGACAATTATTAAAATCAACAATTATTAAAACAGTAATAGCCAGTATAAAAAATAAAAGAAGGGAGAAAAATACTTAGTTCCTGGAAAGATGTCCTTTTTGTGGGAAAACAGAGTTCTGGGTTTCAATTTGAGTTCAGAGTTCAGACCAGGTGGATGCCAGCATATCCTCAAGCTGGCATCTGATGAATTCAAGATGTTTCAGTGTGGAGGACACTGAGTTTGGGTCCTCTGCCATTCTTATGCCCCTGCTTCAGTAGGAGGGAGTGAGGGCGGGGAGCCATACACCCCCTTAGAAGATGAGATGAGCCCTCCCCTTATCCTGGGGCTAGAAATCATATCTACCCATATATGGGCTCTATCTCACAGAACCGTACAGGTCAGGGCAGATTTATTAACATTTTCAGGTCTGTCTCGATTTACCCAGCGCCCTGATACCAGACATGAGGGGTGGGACCCCTGTGGTATCATCAGGGCATTTTCAAACTGCCTAACTGGCAGTCCTTACCTCAGAATGTTCTGAAACTTCCTCAGAACCAGCACCGGGGCTCATGCTACACTTCCCCCACGTTTGGTGAAGCTGCCATCTCAGGAACCCCAGAAATATTACAGATCTGGGAAGTTATGGATTATGCCATGAGACTTCAGGTTTATTCAGGGTGTGTTCTAGCTGCTAACAGCTGACTTTCTTTTGATCTTTACTAGGGAGCAAAGTGTCAAGACCTCCCGTGGATTCGTAGCCTGCCTGGCTGTACCTAGGCATCCTTTGGTTAATTAACATCTCCATGAGATCAGCTAAGTGTCACCTGGTTCCCAGAACCAAAAGGGGAATTGTGCCTTCCACAGGGAATATGTCCAAGCTAATTAACACCTTCCCCCCAGGCTGTCACTTCAGCTAAGACAGATCCCCCAGCTGTTCCTAGGCAGAGAGATACTACACATCAAATCTTGGTTCTATTGATCTGAAGCGCAATCGATGCAGGAATCGAGTGCGATCGTTCTTTTCTTCACGGGCGGTTCCAGGACGCGCCTGCGTCCCCGCAATCGTCCGTGACAGCCCCCAAGTGATTTCCCCACTTACATTGTTTGGCCCACTAGACCACCAGGGAAGCTATATTAGAGGTGAAGCCCTAGATCACCAGGGAAGCCATATGGGGGAGGGATGTTGAAAGCACTAGACACCAGGGAACTGTATAGAGGAGAGATGGAGGGCCATTGGAAACCAGGGAACTTTATAAGGGAGGAAGGTGGCCACTAGACATTAAGGTTGGCCCACAACTTGGTACCAGAGTTCAATTTGAGCCCAATTTGTTTTTTGAATTTGACATCCCTGGACTACCAGGTTCCACAGAGGAGATTAAGCCCAACAGTGCCGTAGGACATACAAGTATCAAAATTTTTTGTGACCACCTTGTTTTGCATGAAACTAGTTTATTAACCTCAAGTGACCACAAAAAAACCTTTCACTCTTCATGTGCTTATACCAAAAATTCTTTATTTAGCTGCATACAAAAAATCCCAGCAAGTGTGATGCTGAACCCTCCCTTTTAAAACCACTAACCGCGAAGATAAGTGGTGAATCCCGGTAACGGTAGCGTAAGTGAGAGACTGTTCCCCATACAGCCGCACACTCCATAGGCTGCATAACTGGATTGCCGCTTTGCTGTTAGCGGTGGGACTTAGCCCCTATTGATTGTGCAGGTCTGAATTGAGTATCCAGCACGAAGGTTGTTATAACCGGTGAAGATTTACTTGAAATATCACCCATTGTGGATAGCTGGGACTTTGTTTTGATAGCATACAAGCCATAAGAAAACAGTTGTGGTTGCTGAGGAACTACCGATATCAGCGGGGCGGCGGGTTACAGGGTGGATGGCCATCTAGGAGAGTGTGAGAGGAGGCCTCATGGTGTGCGTCGGTGGTGGGCCCACAAATGTCAGACTGTGATGGGTGGACCAATGTGATTGCATAGGCTACGCTGGGCAATCATTATTGGGCAGTAACCGTCACGGCGACAGTGAGGAGAAATATATATGAGTTACCACATATGTCTATGTACCGACCAGAGTTGTTTTTAGTGGTTTTAAAGGGGAGGGTTCAGCATCACACTTGCTGGGATTTTTTGTATGCAGCTAAATAAAGAATTTTTGGTATAAGCACATGAAGAGTTAAAGTTTTTTTTGTGGTCACTTGAGTACGGTTTTCACCTTGATCTCTCCTCAGTTTTGAGTGGTGCTTCAAACAATCGTTGGCCACCCGATTCCTATGTGTGTATAGTTTATTAACCTATTATGATGATTTTATTTACTATTAATATAGGGTCAACATCTCTTCGCAGTACAGAGTATATTGTCTTGCCACTTAATTGTCACTGAGAGGGGCTCACAATCTAATTCCTACCATATTCATATATCTATACCATGTAGTGTATGTTTCGTAGTCTAGGGCCAACTTAGGGGAAGAAAAATAATAATAATCTGTATGTTTTTGTGATGTTGGAGGAAACTGGAGTGCCTGGAGGAAACTCACACAGACACAGGGAGAACATACAAACTCCATGCAGATGTTGCCCTGGCTGGGATTCGAACTGGGAAATTCTAGCCAGGGCAACAGTGCTAGAGTACTATGCACTATACCACCATTCTGCCCTACCCTATAGTGCAGGGCTGCCCAATAGGTCGATCGCGATCTACCGGTAGATCGCGACCGCCTTCTTGGTAGATTGCGGCCTCTGGGCCGCGCCTCGTAAAATTTGTTGCGGCCAGCAGCTCGTGTTTAGCTGCTGGCCAATAAGGATGCATGCGAGGAGAGAGGGAGGAGAGAGTGGCGGCGCGGCCGCTACGTCATGGCTGGGGGCGGCGACAGGCAGCCTGCAACGTGCGTGCTTGTAACGTACCCGGCGCCGCCCCCAGCCATGACGTAGCGGCCGCGCCGCCTCTCTCTTCGCCGCTGCTTCTCCCCTGCATCCCATTGGCCTGCCAGAGTCTCTCCTCGCCGCCTCTTCTCCTCTGACTGTCTGCAGGTACATATACCTGGCTAGCCTACACTGGGGGCCCATACACCCGGCTAACTACACTGAGGGCCCATACACCCGGCTAACTACACTGAGGGCCCATACACCCGGCTAACTACACTGAGGGCCCATACACCCGGCTAACTACACTGAGGGCCCATACACCCGGCTAACTACACTGGGGGCCCATACACCTGGCTAACCTACACTGGGGGCCCATATACCTGGCTAACCTACACTGGGGGCCCATATACCTGGCTAACCTACACTGGGGGCCCATATACCTGGCTAACCTACACTGGGGGCCCATATACCTGGCTAACCTACACTGAGGGCCCATATACCTGGCTAACCTACACTGGGGGCCCATATACCTGGCTAACCTACACTGGGGGCCCATATACCTGGCTAACCTACACTGAGGGCCCATATACCTGGCTAACCTACACTGGGGGCCCATATACCTGGCTAACCTACACTGAGGGCCCATATACCTGGCTAACCTACACTGGGGGCCCATATACCTGGCTAACCTACACTGGGGGCCCATATACCTGGCTAACCTACACTGGGGGCCCATATACCTGGCTAACCTACACTGAGGGCCCATATACCTGGCTAACCTACACTGGGGGCCCATATACCTGGCTAACCTACACTGGGGGCCCATATACCTGGCTAACCTACACTGGGGGCCCATATACCTGGCTAACCTACACTGGGGGCCCATATACCTGGCTAACCTACACTGGGGGCCCATATACCTGGCTAACCTACACTGAGGGCCCATATACCTGGCTAACCTACACTGGGGGCCCATATACCTGGCTAACCTACACTGGGGGCCCATATACCTGGCTAACCTACACTGAGGGCCCATATACCTGGCTACCCTACACTGAGGGCACGTAACCTATGCTGCAGGCACATACACCTGGCTAACCTACACGGGGGGGGGGGGGGGGGGGGGGCGTGCTTAGACGTTGGTAGATCTCCTGGCCTCGGCAAATTTTAAAGTAGCTCACGAGCCGAAAAAGTGTGGGCACCCCTGCTATAGTGGATCCATGCATATGAATTTACTGTTAGATCCCGAGACAGATGCTGTTTCCTACCCTAGCTAGAGTTTTGGCAGTTTTTTTATACAGTGTTTTTTTAAACACATTTAATACAACATCATTTTGAAATGAATTATTCATAAAAAAGGTTTTGTAGAAAAGAATTGTAGCTTTTACAGCATAAACAAGAAAACCATCTGCTCGTTAAAGGGACCCTCAGCAGGGGGAAAAAAATGAAAATCGGCACGTTTTTACACTATGAGGCGCTCCTTTATTCACTAGGATTGAAGCATGAGATATGAATCTGTGAAGAGTTGTTTTCAATGATTCATTCTGCTGAGGTGCTGCTGTAGAGACTGCCTGGGATAAACATAAGCGTGGTTGCTGTCTTATCATCTGGACAGCAATCAATAAGCCAGAAAATACGGTGAGAATCTATAAGACCCTGTCCCTGGCGCATGCACTGAAAGGTGTCCCTGTGCACGTCCTGAGTATGGGCAAAAGCGGTGTTTGTTGGAAGGCTTTTATTGCTGTCTGTGACCTGGCAGCAAAAACATGATGAGGACCTGTGATACCCTGAATTTTGGTGGTTGGACACATGACTGGTTCTCTAGCACTGGGGTGTTATGCATTAGAGACAGTTGTGTCAAACAGTATTATGCTATGTTTTTTTGAGTGACACTGTCTCGGAGAGCGGAGGAAATACATGAGAGAGCAGTATTTGTTTGGAAAGTGTGGCGACTTTGGCCGAAGTCATGGGCAACTGCGAATGCTCGGCCCACCCAGCTCGATCATGCGTGCTCCGCCCTTAAGCCTTCTGCACATGCGCAGTTCAGTCTTTCGAGAACCGGGCATGTGCAGAAGTCTCAAAGTGACACGCGCATTATCAGACTAGGTACACGGATGGGCCCCACATGTGCAGTTGCACACGACTTTGTCCGATGTTGCCGCACTAACATGGCCACCAGCGGGACCATGGTGGGGATCTAGAAGACACCGAGGGACTTTGCGAGCTACGGGGGGCTAGAGGAAGCCCCAGGAAAGTGCAGATTTTCATTTTAAAGCTCTGCTCAGGGTCCCTTTAAAAATAGCAACATTTAAGTGAGAGAGAGCTCCGCTCAAACTCACCATAAACCACGAGATTTGGGGCCTCTGGCCCTGCAGATGACCCCAGGAAAGTCTGCTTCCAGGCTTTTTTGAGTTTGTGCACATTTTATACTAATTTTATGCAAATACGTATATGCAGCTTGACAGTGAACCAGTCAAATGCAGTGGATAATGATTTCAATTAGTCCAATTCCAAGCTCTGGTGTCCCGGGGTCCCCTCTGTTGGAGATTCCGACCTCACCAGGGTTGGTCCATCATTATGAGACATGACAGTTTGATAGACAACAGTAATATGGGAACCAGTTCAGAAACAACATAATATGCAGACATTTTTACATATTTGCATCAAAATATGGGGAAAGGCCTCTATATGATGGCTGGCAGTTCATTTTCAGTGTATGCTTTCAAACTGGACTCATGTAGTTTATGTTTAAAGGGGAACTTCAGCCTAAACAAACATACTGTCATTAAAGGAGTTTTCAGGCAAAAAAGGGGAAAAACCAGCTTTACTCACCTGGGGCTTTCTCCAGCCCCTTGCAGCCGTCTGTCCAACGCCAACCACTCCGCTCCCCGCCGCTGTCCCTGTCTCTGTGATAGGTATTCAAGCTGACCGCTGGAGTCGGCCTTACTGCGGCTTTGCACAGCATCAGGGGAAAAATGCCCGGGCAGTTTTCCTCTGTGCAGCTAAAAATGAGGTTTGGGTAAGAAAAACAAGGTTTTTATGCTGTGAAACTGTTAAAGAAACACTAAGCCTTTTCAAATCTACTGAGTAGATTTTTAGTCTGGAGGTTCACTTTAAGCACACCTGAACTGAGAGGTATATGAAAGCTGACATATTATTTCATTTGAAAGGAAACCTGAGATGAAAGGAAACCTGAGATCAGAAGGCGGGACTACAACCCCCTGTAGTCCTTCAATTCCCGCAATGTCCTTCCAATCCTCTCCGTTGTGGCTTTGTGAGGCCCCTTGATCCAGGTCGGTTTCGCGCTACTGTGCATGGTTGGCCCCAGCCGTGTGCAATATTCAATCAGGCTGCCGTACCTGGGAGCGTTCTGTGCAGGTGCAGTTACAGTCTGAAGTGAAAATAAACTTATGAGATAATTAATTGTACAGTATGTGTAGTACAGCTAAGAAATAGAACATTAGTAGCACAGAAACAAGTCTCAAATTGTTTCCAGACCAGACCAGGAAGAGTTAAGAAACTTCTCTGAGCTCTCCGACCAAACTTGGTCTACTAGAGTGCTATTTTCCGATGCACTTATACATTAACCATTTAACCTGCTGAGCGGTCTGGACGAGCTCAGCTCGTCCAACACCGCCAGAGGCTGCCGCTCAGGCCCTGCTGGGCCGATTTTCGTAAAATAAAAAGCAGCACACGCAGCCGGCACTTTGCCAGCCGCGTGTGCTGCCTGATCGCCGCCGCTCTGCGGCGAAAGAGGGTCCCCCCAGCCGCCTGAGCCCAGCGTAGCCGGAACAAAAAGTTCCGGCCAGCGCTAAGGGCTGGATCGGAGGCGGCTGACGTCAGGACGTCGGCTGACGTCGATGACGTCACTCCGCTCGTCGCTATGGCGACGATCTAAGCAAAACAAGGAAGGCCGCTCATTGCGGCCTTCCTTGTTTATTCTGGGCGCCGGAGGCGATCGGAAGAACGCCTCCGGAGCGCCCTCTAGTGGGCTTTCATGCAGCCAACTTTCAGTTGGCTGCATGAAATAGTTTTTTTTTTATTTAAAAAAAACCCTCCCGCAGCCACCCTGGCGATTTAATCAGAACGCCAGGGTGGTTAAGGACCGCGCTAATTGAAATCTACACCCTGTTTTTGTGGGCTCCTGGCTGGCAGGGCGTAGATTTCAATTAGCCACCGCTGCGCGCATCTGCTGTTTCCGCCGCTCCTCAAACCTGACGAGTCTCTCTGCATCTCACAGGCTCTGCCTGTCTCCATGACGGCAGAGCCAAGTGAGCTGGTCAGAAGCCGATTTCATTGGCTCCTGGCCGTGTCTATCAATGTAAGCCGCTCCCATTGGCTCACATTGTTAGACACGGTCAGGAGCCAATGAAAGCGGCTCCTGACCGGCTCACATGGCTCTGCCGTCATAGAGACGGCAGAGTCTATGTCCTGGGGGTACCAGCGAACGGCGATGAAAGCAGTTGCGGCGGATCTGTGCGGCGATTGTCTGTATTTCGTTGGGATTCCACATTCCTGTGCCAGCAGTCTCTGGTCCTTAAAGGACATCCGAGGCGAAAAAAAAAAACTGAGATAAACAATTGTATCTGTCCTCCTACTTCTAAAAATGACTTTTAAAGTCATCCCACAGTTTTATTTTATATTTAAATCAACTTTTTAAGCTTTTGTGGTTTCATGGCCTTTTCTCAATGACAAATTAATTGAAGTGTGCCAGGGCTAAAATAAATGAATTATTGACCCTTGTTATCTCTTTCCTGCTCTTAGAAGCCATTTACTGCCACGGAAGTGTTTTATGGCTGCAATTCCTTATCAGTGAGGGTTATGCTATAGTCTGACCCGGTCCTGACCCGGACAGGAACTGCAACTTACATACCTCTTTCAGGCAGAGAAAGAAAAAAAGGAACACAACCTAGTTATTTGTGTGCTAGGCACTGTACATACCCACGTCTCTCATTATGTCACATGTCACCTCGTGAGTCTTTTAAAGGGGCAGAGACCGCTGGTACTTAAGTGGTTAAAGAAACAGTGAAAGACAACTTCAGAAAAGTTTTTTCTGCAGGGAAGTTCAAAGGGTCATTAGCTCTGCTCTGTTCCATAGTTTAAAATACAGAGTGTGGTTTGTAAATTGCAATGATGCAATGCTATGAAAAAAGTTATATACCAGAAAATAAAAACATGAGACTCTTTTCATTGCTACTATTTTTCTATTAATTATCTGTAGTACACATACAATTTATTAGATCATACGTTTTTTTCTCTTCAGTGTCACTGTTATGAGCTGTGCATGCGCAGAATGCTTACATGATTGGGTGGTGTGTGGCCGAGTCGTGGGCTCTACAGGGCTTACTGAGGGGACTGAGAAGACAGCAACAGAGCAGACAGACTACAGGGGGCTGGAAGAAGCCCCAGGGAATTAAACCTTTTATGTTTTTGTCTCAGGTACACTTTCAACAATGCAGATTGCCAGGCTGTCCTGCTGATCCTCTGCCTTTAATACTTTTAGCCATAAGCCTTGAACAAGCATGCAGATCAGATGTTTCTGACTGGATTAGCCACATGCTTAAATCACACTCCTGAAACTGATACTTCTGCAACCAAATAGATTAGCAGGATAGCCAGGCAACTGGTATTGTTTAAAAGGAAATACATATGGCAGCCTCCATATCCCTCTGACTTCAATAGACTCTGTAACAAAACAAAGCACTCCTGGGGGTACTTACCTCAGGAGGGGGATGCCTCTGGATCCTATCGAGGCTTCCCCCGAACTCCTCCGTCCCACAGCCGACAATTTGTCAAGCCGTGGCGCATGCGTAGTAGCGCCTGCAATATTTACCTTCCCCAGCTCCAGCGCAGGTGCAGTAGCCGCTCTCGGCTTGCGATCAGGCGGAAATATCCGATCCCAGTTGGGTCTGCTTTACTGCGCAGGCGCAAGTCGAACCGGAAAGGTAAATATTTAAATGGCCGCCGTTTGGAGGGGCCCAGCGCTGCCCCCGTTTGACGGAGGAGGACGGGGAAAGACTCGTTCAGATCCAGAGGCTTCCCTCAGTCCTCCTCCGTCCCGTCCCTAAGTTACCCCAGGGTCACTTTTTTCTGTTACAGGTTTTCTTTCAGGTGTGGTTTGAGGCCTTGTTCACATCTAAAATCAAAATCACAAGCGTTTTGCGATTTTGTGGGCGATTTTTTTAAGCACCTCCTGGCGCTCCACTGCGCGCCACAGTTTTTTTAAAGCGTTATTCTAATCGCTTTTTCAGAGCGATTTTTTTAATTCACTCCCTGACGCAAGTCAGGAAGTGAACTCTTTGACCCGGAAGAGAAGACTACAATGTATTTATTCTTAAAAAATGCAAACGCAATCGCTGCACAAATCAATTTTGTGAGCGTTTTGCGTTTTTCCACACTCGTTCCATTGAGGCAAAATCGCCTCAAAAGTGGTACAGGCACCGGTTTGCGGAGCGCAAAGCGGACAAAACACGCTGATATGAACCTTTTCATAGAGATTGATTGCACAAGCGTTTTGTGAGCGATTTAGAAAATTGCCTGCGCTTGAAAGGCCGAAACTGCCCTAGATGTGAACGAGCCCTAAGTCTGTAAAGCAAGTCAGTATCAAATCAGTAAGCGCAGCACCTGCCACACTTATTTCATCATATCCTGTCTAGTTTTCGTTCAGTAAAATACGAGATCCCTGACCAAAGTCACACTTCGGAGCAGCTGCCTGGGAGAGGTTAGTGCCGATCTTACCACTTCTCTTACATGCTATTGGGAAAGTCTGTGGTGCAGCAAGTGTTGTAACAAATCTCTTAGGTCTGTTTCGGTTAAATCTTAGCTTATGCTTGTTTTGTGTCTTTCTTTAAAAGTGCATTATTTTTCATTAGAGAACTATTTGGAGATTATTTTTTCCACACCAATTCTTATACTGCATTTATTGCATAACCATGACAATATTTCTACTGTATATTATATTGCAGATAGAGATTTCCATCCGTTTATTACTGTACTTTGTGTGTTTAAAAGACAACTGAAGCGAGAGTGATATGGAGGCTGCCATATTTATTTCCTAACCAATACCAGTTGCCTGGCAGTCCTGTTGATCCTTTGCCTCTAATACTTTTTCACCATATTTATTTATTTATTTATTTATTTATTTAAGTATTTATATAGCGCCGACATATTACCCAGCGCTGTACAGAGTATTTTGTCTTGTCACTAACTGTCCCTCAGAGGAGCTCACAATCTAGTCCCTACCATAGTCATATGTCTATATCTATCGTGTAGTGCATGTATTATAGTCTAGGGACAATTTAGGGAGAAGCCAATTAACTTATCTGTATGTTTTTGGGATGTGGGAGGAAACCGGGGTACCCGGAGGAAACCCACGCAGACACGGGGAGGTCATATATACTCCTTGCAGATTTTGACCTGCCTGGGATTCGAACCGGGGACCCAGCCCAGCAAGGTGAGAGCGCTAATCACTACGTCACCGTGCTGCCATAGACCCTGAACAAGCATATGCAGATCAGGTGTTTCTGACATTATTGTCAGATCTGACAGGTTTAGCTGCATGCCGGTTTCTAGTGTTATTCAGACACTACTGCAGCCAAATAGATCAACAGGGCTGACAGGCAACTGGTACTGATTAAAAGGAAATGAATATGGTAGCCTCCATATTCCTCTCACTTCAGTTGTCCTTTAAAGTAATGGCAGAAATGTGACCTTTTTTCACAGCAGAGACAAAAGGTTGTTTCAGTTCCTGTTTGGCGTCACGTAGTGCCTGCTTTGGGTGCTGCCTTAGATCATAATGTTAATTATGGCTATAGTGGCGCTGGAGGGAACTTCACAAAAAACAGTGTCACTCGTGTGGCAGCAAAAGCCAGACCACGAATTACGCAACCAAAGGGGTAAAATAGGTAATCAGTAGGAGAATAAATTTGTTATAGTCCCCTACATTACCTAGAACGTGGGGAGCTGTCCCTCCGCTTCTCCCTGCGCACAAATGAGCACTGAAGGGAACATATGTCCTCTGTTTTTCTGTGTATAACTTACAAATATGTGTTATAGGACTGTTAGTTTGTTTTCAACAGCATTTCCTGAACAGCAGTTTAACTTCCAAAATAGTAAGATACCAGCCAGCCTCCCTCATCACTTGCGCACTATTTTGTCAGTTAGACTTTGCAACTGCTGTTCATGAAATGCTGTTGAAAACAAAGAAAACCCTGAGAATCCCCCATGAGGAGATGGATTTGCCCAAAACCTGTTGGTTCTGTCAGATTTTAACTGCCTACAATTTTGCCATAGGGGTCCTTTAAGTGTACTTGTGGTGAGAAAAAAGTAGGTAGCGAGGTAGATACTTACCTCAGTAAAAGCGAACCCCTGATTAGTCCATAGGCTTCCTCCATCCCCCTAAACCTCGCGCTGTACCATTTGACAAGCTTTATTGACTATGTTCTCCTGCGCGTGGACAATTGGCTTTGTGCTACTGCAGAGACATGGGCTGTACTTGTGCTTGCACAGTGCATCCACGCATATACATGGACAGGAGCGCAGATGAGGCTCCCAGCAAGCAGCGGTGGGATGCAAGAGGATCCAGATCTGGATCATCCAAAGGCTTCCCTCTGCTGAAGTGACTTTATAACTTTTTCTCTTTTTCTACACTAAGTTTCCTGTAAAGTGACACTGAAGTAAAAAAAACAACAACTTATGATATAATGAATTGTATGTGTAGGATGGATAATTAATAGAACATTAGTAGCAAATAAATTAGTCTCATTTATTTATTTTCAGTTATATAGCTTTTTTTTTTTTTTTTTGCTTTTTTTTTATAACATTGCATGATTCTCTAATATTTGCAGTTTACAAACTACACTCTGTATTTAAAACCATGAAACAGAGAAGAGCTAATGACTCTTTGAACTTCCAGGCAGTAAAACCTTAAACAATCAAGATACAGTGAGAGACTGGTTGAGGTAAGTGCTTCAGAAAACAGCACTGTAGCTGACCCAAGTTGGGTCGGAGCTCAGAGAACCTCTTTTGCATAGATAACAACTGAAGTTTCTTAACTCTTCCTGTACTGGAAACAATACGAGACTCATATCTGCGCTACTAATGTTTTATTTCTTAGCTGTACTACACATATAAATCATTATCTCTTCAGATTCCTTTTAATTATCTCTCATTTGTTTTTCTCCTATCAATATAAATCTTTTCAGGCATCCATCAAGCAGAAAAAGACATAAAGGTAACCACAGATAGAGCGGTAATAGAGAGATCTCTTTCTGATTGAATCTGATCGGAGAGAGATCTGTTGGCCACCATAAACTGCAGGCTGATTGCCAATCAATTTCAGCATGTAATCTTTTGGCAATCGGCCTTGTGACTCATCTAGTCGCCTAGCTGCCCCTGGCCACAGTTTAGTGTATATACACCCCCCAGGGCCCCCTGCATTAACACTTTATCTCTTTGGTGTCACTGCTGTTGCAGCATACTGCATGTGGGGCACGTGCGTGACATCACACACGTGCCCTGCGTGCATTGCGCCGGCAAACATATGGGGCGTGAATCCGGAAGAGGAGTCAGCAGACACATCGGTGGGTGACAGGTAAAGTATTAAAGGATACCAGAGCTAAAAGACCCCTATGGCCGCACAGAGTGATGTCACAGGACAGGAGCGCGCTTGTTCCCCCCGCGCCTCAACTCGGCATATTTAGCTCACTGTAGTGGAGCGTGCACGCCGGGACGCAGGAACTAGCGCGTACCTGTCCTTGTGGCATTACTGCCGCCACGGGAGCAGAACGCAGCGCATGCGCAGAATGTCCGGGTTTGGAGTCGCTGAGGATAATGGGACTGAGTCTAGGAGAGCAACGAGTGACGGAGGGGAACGGGAGGTGCGGTAAGTATTTGCTTATACCCCCCTACCCACTGCACCTTCACTTTTTTTAACCAGTCTTTCGGTTTCCTTTAATGGGGGGGTGTACATGTTCATTAGGGGGACAGCGGCCGGGTGCTTCTATCGTTCATGATTATCACACGCCATCACCGCCACGCACCCGATCGGGCATGTCGTCTAGAGATTTTCCAAAATTTCTGATCGGTACCTGCTACCAATTTTGGGCCGAAATTGGTCGTATTGTCGATCGGGCATGCTTTTGGCAGCACTGATTTTTATCCAGTTCAATTATACTTATCGAATCAGATGGTTGATTGGCTACCAAGTCATCTGTTTATGGCCACCTTAAAAGTAAGAAGAAAAGACATATTAAAGTTAGGTTACTGAGCAATAACTTATTATGGGTAATTTGTTTTGCATGGACAGTGCAGAGAAGTTATTTTATGGATTAGGTGAAAAATATTAGGGTTAGTTTGTGAGATGAGTTTTGTGAATCTTATTGTGAAACTTTTGTGAAACAGAAACTCACAACCTCAAGATTTGATTATTGCAGTTTGTGTTGAAGAGTTTTAAAGGAGCATATTCTGTTCTGATGTGTTCAGAAATCCGCGGTATGAAGGTGTACAACTGCAATGGGCCTGATTCACAAAGCGGTGCTAACAGTTAGCACCCTGGTGAAAAGCCCTTTATCATGCCTAAACTCAGTTTAGGCATGATAAGTTTAGGTGTGATAAGTTTAGGCATGATAAGTTTAGGTGTGATAAGTTTAGGCATGATAAGTTTAAGCGCCAACTGGGTTAGCACCGTAGTGCACAGCTGATCAAAAGTTTTACGCTAGCAAAGACTGGTGCACTTCGTATAAAGTTTAATGGCACTGCTTTGCGTGCAGGACTTTGCACGCTATCTACACTTATCTAAACTTAGCATGCCTAAACTTATCACACCTAAACTTATCATGCCTAAACTTATCACACCTAAACTGGCTTTTCACCAGAGTGGTGCAATGGTTATCATGCCTAAAGTCTCTAACTGGGTTAGCACCGCTTTGTGAATCGAGCCCAATGTGTTCATACATTAAGGTTGTTGTACTTGTGATGGATTTGCCTGTGCCAGATGTGTGCCTCATATGAAAGGATGTGCACAAAGGCATGCTGCGGAATTTCCCATTAACATTTTAGTTTGCCTTAAAAAAATAAATAAATGTTTCTGTCAGTAGTCAGGTATAACAATTCAGAGTTTTCCACAGCAAATGTAGTGTTTATCAGAAAGAAGCCATAAAATCCATTACTTCTTCCTAGCAGGTCTAGTTTTCCCTCTTAAAGAGGAACTCCAACCAAGAATTTAACTTTATCCCAATCAGTAGCTGATACCCCCTTTTACATGAGAAATATATTGCTTTTCACAAACAGACCATCAAGGGGTGCTGTATGACTGATATTGTGGTGAAACCCCTCCCACAAGAAGCTCTGAGGACCGCGGTGCTCCTGGCAAACTGCCACAATGTAACAATGTTCACAGACAGAAAATAGCTGCTTACAGCTGTCTCTAACAGCCAAAACAGCTAGCAGCAGCTACATAACCTGCCCACAGTAAAAATGTCACTATGTAATACATGTCAGAATGTAAATCGGGGAGAGGAAAGATTTTACAATGAGCAAACACTGACTAAATCATTTATACATAATTATTGTAAAAATGAAGCACTTATTTTATTACATTATTTTCACTGGAGTTCCTCTTTAAAGAGACTCCGTAACAAAAATTGCATCCTGTTTTTTATCATCCTACAAGTTCAAAAAGCTATTCTAATGTGTTCTGGCTTACTGCAGCACTGTCTACTATCACTGTCTCTGTAATAAATCAATGTATCTTTCCCCTGTCAGACTTGTCGGCCTGTGTCTGGAAGGCTGCCAAGTTCTTCAGTGTTGTGGTTCTGCTATGAACTCCCCCTTCCAGGCCCCTCTATGCACACTGCCTGTGTGTTATTTAGGATTAGAGCAGCTTCTCTCTTCTCTCTTATCTTTTACAAGCTGGATAAATCGTTCTCTGAGCTGGCTGGGCTTTCACATACTGAAGAATTACAGACAAGGGCAAAGCTGTTTGCAGGAAGAAACAAGCAGCCTGAAACTTCAGTGCATGAGAACAGGGGGAAAGAAACACACAAATGATCTCTTGAGATTCCAAAGGAAGGGTGTATACAGCCTGATTGTGTATGGATGTATTTTCTATGTGTGGACATACTGTACATCAACCTACTTCCTGTTTTGGTGGCCATTTTGTTTGTTTATAAACAAACTTTTTAAAACTGTTTTTAACCACTTTTAATGTGGCGAGGAGCGGCGAAATTGTGACAGAGGGTAATAGGAGATGTCCCCTAACGCACTGGTATGTTTACTTTTGTGCGATTTTAACAATACAGATTCTCTTTAAAGTAGATCTTCAATGTTTTTTTAAAGTTTCACTTACCTGGGCTTCTACCGCCTCCCTGCAGACGTCCTGTGCCTGCGCTAGTACTCCGGTCCCCCACTGCGGCTCACTTTTGTTACTGCCATCTTACAAGTCAACGACAACTGCGCCTTTGCGGCCCTGGCCCCGTGCGTCCTCGTTCGGACTCCTGTAGCTGGGAGCGTCCTGCGCATGCCGTCTTACAAGTCGCAGACATCGACTTGTAAGACGGCAGAAGTGACCGTGAGCCGCGGCGGAGGACCGGAGGATCGTTGAGGAACAGCGCAGGCACAGGACGTCTGCAGGTGGGCGGTAGTAGCCCCAGGTAAGTGAAACTTAAAAAAAAAATTGAATATCTACTTTAAAGGACAACTGTAGCGAGAGGCATGTGGAGGCTGCCGTATTTATTTCCTTTTATACAATATCACTATGCCTGGCAGCCCTGCTGATCCTCTGCCTCTAATACTTTTAACTATAGACACTGAACAAGCATGCAGCAGATCAGGTGTTTCTGAGATTATTGTCAGATCTGACAAGATTAGCTGCATGCTTGTTTCTGGTGTTATTCAGACACTACTGCAGCCAAATTGATCAACAGGGTTGTCAGGCAATCTACCTAATTGTTTTAAAGGAAAGAAATATGGCAGCCTCCATATTCTTCTCACTTCAGTTGTCCTTTAACCACTTCAGCCCGCAGGCCATTTTACCCTTATGGCCAAGAGCCATTTTCAGCTGTAAGTGCTCCTCCCATTCATTTGGCCATAACTTAATAACTTCTTCTCACAGCTGAATGATCTACATTTTGGTTTATTTCGACACAAATTAGGCTTTTTGTGGGCGATACTTGTTTTCAGTCATTACTTTATTTTCTATGCATTATAGGGAAAAATAAGCAATGCTACTATAAATAAAATCCAGTCATTTTATTTGCCCATTAGTCCCGGCTGGTAAAATATACAATGTATGATGACAATATATTATTTGAAAATAAAGGTGTTTTTTCCTTTTTTTGTCCAGTCAATAATTGCAAGACCTTATTTACCAAAATAACACATATTTACCCTACTTAAATTTTTCTAAAATAACCATAATATACCCTCTTGACATACATATTAAAAAAAAAATTGTCCCTTAGGCAACCGTTTATGTATTTTTTTAAACTGCTATTTTTTTTTTTACAAGTCCCATTGATTTCCTATAACAATCTGTACATTGTTAGCAGTGGTGCTCAGCAGAGCTCGAATATTCGAGTAGCTCGAATATTCGAGCTCTTTTTCAGCTATTCGAGCTCGGTATTCGAGCTCCGAATAGCTGGAGCTATTCGAATGGGCTATTCTAGTGAACTCGAATAGCCCATTCACTATTCGCGCTATTCGAGCTAACAGCGCTATTCGAGCTCGAATACCGAGCTCGAATAGCGTCATAGCCCAGATTGATGTCCTTAGAGCCAATCAGAGGGCTCCCAGGCCCTCTGACGGCAGCCAATCACTGAGGGGGACCCTGGCCAGCCCCTACCCTATAAATAGCGGCCGCCATGTTCCGTTTCTCCGTCCTTGCCCGACTTTGCACAGAGAGAGATCTGCTCCTTTGTGCGTTGGCTTAGCAAGAGCTTTATTGTGGTCATTTACCTAGCGTTTTTGCTCACATACACCTCCTATATACACCTATATTGTTGTTAGCTAGATAGACATTGTATTTTAGTTAGTAGCTTTTGTGTTACATAGAGAGAGACTCAGACAGCTGCTGCAGGCTTACAGCTTTAGGCCTCAGGGCCTTGCCTGTGTGGGCAGCTGTTCTCTCCTGTCCTCTGTTTATTTCTCATCTATACCAGTATTTCTGCTGTCCTTTAGTACTGATTGATTGTATTTTGTATTGTAGTTATATACTGTAACTGTACTAGGACACTCACTCAGTCACTGTTCATAGGCTACTAGCTCCTGCGTGTGCGTGCACTCACTGTCTGTGTACTGTACACACACTCTTTTTCCTTCTGAATAGTTATATACTGTAACTGTACTAGGACACTCACTGACTGTCACTGTTCATAGGCTACTAGCTCCTGCGTGTGCGTGCACTCACTGTCTGTGTACTGTAGTGTACACACACTCTATTTCCTTCTGAATAGTTATATACTGTAACTGTACTAGGACACTCACTCACTGACACTGTTCATAGGCTACTAGCTCCTGCGTGTGCGTGCACTCACTGTCTGTGTACTGTAGTGTACACACACTCTATTTCCTTCTGAATAGTTATATACTGTAACTGTACTAGGACACTCACTCACTGACACTGTTCATAGGCTACTAGCTCCTGCGTGTGCGTGCACTCACTGTCTGTGTACTGTACACACACTCTTTTTTCTTCTGAATAGTTATATACTGTAACTGTACTAGGACACTCACTGACTGTCACTGTTCATAGGCTACTAGCTCCTGCGTGTGCGTGCACTCACTGTCTGTGTACTGTACACACACTCTATTTCCTTCTGAATAGTTATATACTGTAACTGTACTAGGACACTCACTCACTGACACTGTTCATAGGCTACTAGCTCCTGCGTGTGCGTGCACTCACTGTCTGTGTACTGTACACACACTCTATTTCCTTCTGAATAGTTATATACTGTAACTGTACTAGGACACTCACTCACTGACACTGTTCATAGGCTACTAGCTCCTGCGTGTGCGTGCACTCACTGTCTGTGTACTGTAGTGTACACACACTCTATTTCCTTCTGAATAGTTATATACTGTAACTGTACTAGGACACTCACTGTCACTGTTCATAGGCTACTAGCTCCTGCGTGTGCGTGCACTCACTGTCTGTGTACTGTACACACACTCTATTTCCTTCTGAATAGTTATATACTGTAACTGTACTAGGACACTCACTGTCACTGTTCATAGGCTACTAGCTCCTGCGTGTGCGTGCACTCACTGTCTGTGTACTGTACACACACTCTATTTCCTTCTGAATAGTTATATACTGTAACTGTACTAGGACACTCACTGTCACTGTTCATCGGCTACTAGCTCCTGCGTGTGTGTGCACTCACTGTCTGTGTACTGTACACACACTCTATTTCCTTCTGAATAGTTATATACTGTAACTGTACTAGGACACTCACTCACTGACACTGTTCATAGGCTACTAGCTCCTGCGTGTGCGTGCACTCACTGTCTGTGTACTGTAGTGTACACACACTCTATTTCCTTCTGAATAGTTATATACTGTAACTGTACTAGGACACTCACTGTCACTGTTCATAGGCTACTAGCTCCTGCGTGTGCGTGCACTCACTGTCTGTGTACTGTACACACACTCTATTTCCTTCTAAATAGTTATATAGTGTAACTGTACTAGGACACTCACTGTCACTGTTCATAGGCTACTAGCTCCTGCGTGTGCGTGCACTCACTGTCTGTGTACTGTACACACACTCTATTTCCTTCTGATTACTGATTGATTATTGTAATTTCTGGTTGTACTTACTGTTACTACTTACTGTACTAGTAGGGACACTCAGTCACTGTTCATAGGCTAGCTCCTGCGTGTGCGTGCACTCACTCACTGTCTGTGTACACACACTCTATTTCCTTGTGATTATTACTACTGATTATTGTAACTTCTAGTTGTACTTACTGACTCTGTTACTACTTACTTACTGTACTAGACACTCACTCAGTCACCTCGCCCACCAACCCACTCCATTAAAGTACCCCACTTTTCACCCGCCCTTTTAAAAAACTTTTGTGTTTACGCCCAAAACATCGAAGATGTCTGAAAGTGGCAGCCACCGCGGTTTGGGCAAGGGGAAGGGCAGCAAGGGAATCAGGAGGAGAGGGAGCAGCATTGTGGCAAGCCGCGGGCGCGGCCGCGCCACCATGCACAGTTCCGCAGCAGCAGCAGCAGCGTCAGTGGCTAACATTCCTCCTATAGCCACTGGCCGTGGACGCCTTGGGCGCCGCCCAGCAGGAGCATCTGCAACTCACGCTGCAGAGACACAGCAGCAGCAGCGTGTAGCACCTGCTCCGATTTTCCTCCAGCCGGGTCGGAAACGTCCCATTGAGGAAAAGGATGCAGACACTGTGGTGCAACTGATGACGGAGGATGAGCAGCCCGCCATCAGCTCTGCATCCGAGGCCTCCACCCTCACCACCACCACCACCACCCCTGTTCGCAGCAGCCGCCCAGCAGGGCCTGGGGAGGAGGCCAGTTCACCGTCAGTCGCCGACCTGTCACTCAGCACTCTTTTGACCCCAGGCATGATGAGTCAATTGTCTGCTGTTGTTGGCGATTTGGAGGAGGAGATGCTGATGGGCACTTTGGGGGATGAGGGATTGGACAGCAAGACTGTGGCGACAGTCAAGCAGCCCATTAATGCATCAGGAGAGGAGTTTGGGGGGTCATCATCCCAGCAGGACATGTTTCAGGAGGGGGAGGATGATGATGACACGGTGACAGACAGAGACTGGGTGCCACCAGCTCTGTCATCAGCAGCTCTGAGGAGGAGGAGGAGGATGCGCTTGTGGGCCTTGCAAGGAGGTGCCTCATTGCAAGCATTGGCAGCAGTAGGCAGGTCCCCCAGCCTGCTGGTGTCTCAGGCTCAGCAGCAGCATCTGCCAGTACCACCACCAGCCGCACCCAAGCCCCCCCCCCCAACCACCACAGGGAGACAGGCAGCAGCGGTTCCATGCCGTAGGGGGTTGTTTTTGTCACCAATCTGGCGCTTTTTCACCATGCCCACAGTGTACAGTAAGTACGCCACTTGCAACCACTGTCAGCGGAAGTTGAGCAGAGGTGCAGACCCCTTAAAGTTCAGCACCAGCTCGCTCATCAACCACCTTGCTGCGAAACATTTCCACCAGCATGAGGAGTTCCAGAGGCTGAAGGCATCTGGTGCTGGCAGTGGCACCACACCCATCACTGCACAGCCTTCAGCAGCAGCAGCAGCAGCAGCAGCAGCAGCAACAGCAGCCACCCGCCCTCCTGCTCCTCCAGCAGCACCAGCAGGAGTGCGGAAACGCACTGCTCCTCCCCCCTCTGCAACTCCTGCCGCCGACACTGAGGCCTGTTCTGGCAGCCAGTCCTCAGTGGCCTCCTCTGCTGTGTCTGCTGATTCCCGTGCCAGCAAAAGGCCACGCCAGAGCCTTTTGAGCGAGTCCTTCCAGGGGGTGGTTAGGGCTCTGCCTCCCAGCAGCCGTCGCGTGCGGCAGCTGAACGGCTTGCTGGCACGGGCCATGTGCTCCCAACTCCTGCCGTACACGCTCGTGCAGGAGGGGAGCGACATTCGTGCGCTGCTTGCTTGCGCAGCCCCAGACTGGCAGCTCCCCAGCAGACACTTCTTCGCCCGCAAGGCCATTCCTGCACTGCACCGCTTTGTGATGGCCAATGTGGAGCGAGGGCTGGAGCACGCGGTTGGTGAAAGGGTCCACGTCACCATGGACTCCTGGAGCAGCCGCTTCGGGACAGGCCGCTACCTGTCCTTCACTGTCCACTGGGTCAGCTTGGTGGAAGGGGGTGAGGATGGGAGAGCAGCAGCGGGCACAGCAGCAGCAGCAACACAGTGGGTGGTGCCACCCCGCAGGGTCGGGGGAACTGCAGCAGGTTCCTCCGATCCTCTGCCATCCTCCAGCACACCTGGCCAAACCCCCCGCCTCAGCAGCAGCGTGAAGGCCTGCCACTGCCAAGCGCTGCTGCACTTGGTCAGCCTTGGGAAGACCAAGCTGACGGCAACCCATGTGTTGGCCAAACTCCAGGAGCAGGAGAGGATTTGGCTGACCCCCAGAGGCCTCAGAGTCGGAGAGGTGGTGGCCGACAATGGGGCCAATCTGGTTGCCGCAATAGACAGGGGAAACCTGACCTACATCCCCTGTCTTGCCCACGTGCTGAACCTGGTGGTGCAGAAGTTCTTGCGCACCTACCAGGGGATGGGCGAACTGCTGGAAACGGCAAGGAACGTTGTGCGTCACTTCCGGCGCTCGGCTGCAGCCTGTGCGAGCCTGGAAGACGTGCAAAAGGAGCTGGAGCTGCCACGCCATCGGCTGATCCTTGACGTTCCGACTCGCTGGAACTCCACCCTGGCGATGTTGGAGCGTCTGGTTGAATAGAAGCACACTGTCAACCAGTACCTTGCCCAGGCCACTGTTTCCGCCGCTCAGAGAAGGGACAAGACCAGCAACATCCCGTCCATCGTCCCCGATGATGACTGGAGGCACATGCAGCAGGTGTGCTTAGTGCTGGCTCCCTTTCTGCAGGCCACTAACATGGTGAGCAGGGACCATGCTATGGTCTGCGAGTGGGTGCCCCTGGTTTGTCTGCTGAACAGGGCCCTCGATGCTTTGCTGGAACTGGGAGCGGCAGCCTTGGACCAGCAGGAGCGGCAAGCAGCTGCACAGTCCACCCTTGAGGGGGAGGAGGAGGAGGACTTGGTGGAGGTCCCTGACCTTGCTGCTGATGAGGGGGATCAGCACAGCGCAGCTGAGTTGGTGCGGGGGTGGAGAGAGGATGAGGCGGCAGAGGAGGAGGATGAGGAGGACAGCACTGCCGTCGATGTGCCAGCAGACGTGGCCCGCCTCTTCCCAATGGCAGCGCACATGCTGACGTGCCTGCGCAGGGACCCCAGGGTGATCCAGATGAAGCAGAGGGAGGACATCTGGATCAGCATGATGTTGGACCCGCGCCTCAAGGGGAAGTTGAGCCAGTTCCTGCCGCCTGCAGGAGGAGACCCAGCGCAACAAATAAGGAGCTTGCAGCAGGCCCTTGTTGAGCGCTTGGAGGAAGCCTTCCCCCAGCCTTCCACCCCCACTGTCCAGCCAGCACAGAGGCAGCAGCAGGTGCCTGCATCCAGCAGCAAGCGCCCCACAGACCTGCTGTCTCTCAGCCACGAGCTCTACAGGACTGTAGAGGCTCCGGCAGCAGTGACTAGAGAGGAGGTGCATGCAGCAGCATCCTCCTCCGGTCACAGCCAGCGCCTGACCCGCATGGTGGCTAACTACATGGGGTCCTACAGCGGGCTTGACAGCGATGCCCCTGTTGATCCCATGGAGTATTGGGTCAAGCGCCTGGAGATCTGGAGCGAGCTGGCACAGTACGCCCTGGAAGTGCTGTCCTGCCCCCCTTCCAGCGTGCTGTCCGAGCGCTGCTTCAGTGCAGCTGGTGGCGTGGTCACCGAGAAACGCTCACGTCTGCCTCACAAGTCTGTGGACAGACTGACGTTTCTCAAGATGAACCAGGCGTGGGTGGAAGGCGAGTTCCTGGCCCCTGTTGTCGGCGAGAGGGGGACATGAACTGGCTGCCGGAACTTAAAACCATCGTTAATGTGCCTTACCACCCTTTACCACCTCCTGGCTCCTGCTCACTAAGCCAGCCTGGTTCACTTTGACTATTACGTCGCCTGCAGCCACACATTTTACAACTACAGTGGGCTGCTGTGTACTGCCCTTCTGCTGTCTGTCTGTGTTTCCCACTGCCAGGGTACACAGATTTACATTCTGTTGCCACTCTGCCACCAGCTATTACGTCAAAAAATAGCTATATCTGTGTAATTGGTTGTAAAACCAAAACTACAAAACCATAAAAAAAAAAAGGTTTAATTTTTCTGAGGTGCCCGGGTTGAAAACTGTGTTGTCCCAGTTGTGTATTGGACACGATGTGGGCTGCACGACCACTGTCTGGGACCTCCTGTTGTGTTTATTCACAGCCCTGGTATCACCCGCTAGGTACCAGGGCTATTATGTCACGCTGCCTGCCTGCTGCCACACTCACACTACTCCTCCATTCCTCCTGCTGCTGCTGCTGTCTGTCTGTGTTTCCCACTGCCAGGGTACACAGAATTACATTCTGCTGCCACTCTGCCACCAGCTATTACGTCAAACAATAGCTGCTCACATTACTCCTCCATTCCTCCTGCTACTGCTGCTGTCGGTCTGTGTTTCCCACTGCCAGGGTACACAGAATTACATTCTGCTGCCACTCTGCCACCAGCTATTACGTCAAAAAATAGCTATATATCTGTGTAATTTGTTTTACAAACAAAACAAAAAACCATAAAAAAAAAAAAAGGTTTAATTTTTCAGAGGTGCCCGGGTTGAAAACTGTGTTGTCCCAGTTGTGTATTGGACACGATGTGGGCTGCACGACCGCTGTCTGGGACCTCCTGTTGTGTTTATTTACAGCCCTGGTATCACCGCTAGGTACCAGGGCTATTATGTCACGCTGCCTGCCTCATTGACTGCCTGCTGCCACACACTCATCCTCCTCCTCCTGCTGCTGAATTTACCTCCTGCTGTCTGTGTGTTTCCACTGCCAGGGAGCACATACAATGGCGCTTCCAACATGCGTGCGCCACCAGCTATTTGTTACGCTCAAAAATAGCTGCATTTCTTTAAAAAAAAAAGTGAAGAAGAAGAAGACGATATAGAAAAAGAAGGAGAAGAAGAAGAAGGAGAAGAAGAAGAAGATGAAGAAGAAGGAGAAGAAGAAGAAGATGAAGAAGAAGAAGATGAAGAAGAAGAAGAAGAAGATGAAGAAGATGAAGAAGAAGAAGATGAAGAAGATGAAGAAGAAGAAGAAGATGAAGAAGATGAAGAAGAAGAAGATGGAGAAGATGAAGAATATGAAGAAGAAGAAGAAGATGAAGAAGAAGATGAAGAAGAAGAAGAAGAAGAAGATGATGATGAAGAAGATGAAGAAGAAGATGAAGAAGAAGAAGAAGAAGAAGAAGACAATATAGAAGAAGAAGAAGATATAGAAGAAGATATAGAAGAAGAAGATATAGAAGAAGATATAGAAGAAGAAGAAGAAGATATAGAAGATAAAGAAGAAGAAGAAGAAGAAGAAGAAGAAGTATATACAGTACTGAACAAAATTCTGGACACAACTTCTCTTTCCACCTTTTTTTTTTTTAAAAGAACATCCCCACATAATCACTTGCTGTTGTTACTTGGAAAAAAAGATGTTTCTTGCATCATTCACCCTCAAAACAAGTGTTGGAAGCTATTTAAGGCCAATTCGAATAGTCAGCTCGAATAATGAGCTCGAATACCGACTCGAATAGTGAGCTCGAAGTCCGAGGTCGAATCGAATAGTAAAAATTATTCGACTCGAATATTCGACTGACCTCGAATAATTTACTATTCGAATTCGACCAAACTCGAATTTTAAAAAGGGGTATTTGAGCACCACTGATTGTTAGATACTTTTTGCCATTTTTCTGTATTCATGTTTATGCATTTATTTTATTATAATATAAACAATTAAAAATTGTTTGTCTAAGTGTTTGTTCTGAATATCCTCTGCAAAGAATCCTGCCTTTTGGAGAGAACACTACTATAACTGTTTTATTGTTATATATTGTATCTAGAGAGGCTGTTAAAATAACCCTTTTTCCTACAGGATTAGCTATTGCTAGAATTGCATATTGGCAGCTTACTTGATCTCTACTCCGAGATTGCAGATTGTGTTGATTGTGCAATGTGCATGTGGACTCTCCCACCAATCCAAAAGGTTACTTTGCCTACCGTGCTGAATGCCATCAGAATGGGATCAGTGAATAATGGCGCACAGCGCCTATGCATAAAAATGGCGCCGCATTAAAAAGATACGCTTATCGCTATTTATTGTTAGTACTGCATAATAATGGCGCACAGGGAAAAAAGAAGAAAAATGGCACACACTAACGTTATTTATCAATAGTGGCACACACTAACGTTATTTATCAATAGCGCCCTACATAAGCCAAACTGCAGACGTTATTTAACTGCAAAGCGGTGAATGGATTTAATGTAACACTGTCAAGGTTAGGGTTGGGCACCACTGGGGGGTCTTAGGGTTAGGCACCACCAGGGGGGGTCTTAGGGTTAGGCACCACCAAGGGGGTGGTTAGGGTTAGGTACAAGGAGGGTTCTGTGTGAGAGTAGGGTTAGGTATAGTTACAGTACAATATACACCACCAGGGGGGTGGTTAGGGTTAGGCACCACCAGGGGGATCTTAGGGTTAGGCACCACCAGGGGGATCTTAGGGTTAGGCACCACCGGGGGGGTTTAGGGGTTAGGGATAGGTACAGAGAGGGTTCTGTGTGTTAACGCTAAATAACGATAAGGCTTTCACGCTAAATAACAATAAGGCTTTAACGTTAAATAGCGATAAGCGGCAAATGGATTAGCGGCAACACTGTGCGCCATTATTCACAGGCGCCATTTTCAGAAGGATGCAGGGATGGGTACAGAGAGGTTTCTGTGTGTTAACGCTAAATAACAATAAGGCTCTAACGTTGAGTAACAATAAGGCTTTAACGCTAAATAACAATAAGCGGCAAACGTATTAGCGGCAACACCGTGCGCCATTATTTGCAGGCGCCATTTTCAGATGGATCCATCAGAATTCCCTCAGTGTTTGAGGGCTGAATGATAATCTGCAGCAAACGGAACAAGAATTGGAGAGTGATGTCACAGTACTTTTGCACCCAGGCTTGTGAACACAGGCCCTAACTGTATAAAGAATTATTGTTCAACATCCCCATACCAAATGATGATGATAACGATGATGATCCTTTCTTTACAGATTTAGAAACATGGAGCCAAACCAGTCTTTAGGTATGTTTATACAATAATAATGTGATGCAAAGTACTTTATATGCTTCCATGTCTCCCAGTTAGGGATGGTCAAATGAGATGGGATGAGATGCTATCATTCAAGCATCACTGTTTCTATAACTGAATCAAGCAAATATATATTCCTATGCAAGACACAGAACATTTATATTGTGCTTTTCTCCTGGGGGACTCAAAGCGCCAGAGCTGCAGCCAATAGGGCAGTAGCAGTGTTGCTATGCTGAAGAGGTGTGTTTGGAGGGCTTGCTTGAAGGATGGGCCGAGCCTGATGGGTGGTGAAAGAGAGTTCCAGAAAGTGGGGGCAGCTCTTGAGAATGGGAGATGCGTGGGGTGATCAGACGCAGGTTGTTGGAGGATCATTGGGGGGCAGCCGGGTGTATGTCTGTGGACCAGTTCAGATATGTAGGTCGGGCTGGTCTTGTGTACAGATTTGTAGGCCAGGCACAACATTTTAAAGGTGATCTTGGCGTGGAGAGGGAGCCAGTGAAGGGATTCGCAGAGTGGGCTTGATTCGCTAAACCGTGATAACTCATATCACAGCCGTGATAGCGTTTTCGCATGCAATTTTTCGCGTTTTGTGCACCTTTTTGTGTTTTTTCACGGTTGCAGGTGAAAATTTGTGATTGCTCGTGAAAATGCAATTTCAATTTATATACAGTATCTATATATCTGTCTCATATTATAAATGATTAGCTTGAGAGCCCCTCTGAGGGATAGTCGGCGACAGGGCCATATGGACTGTGTACAGCACTGCAGGAGATGTCAGCCCTATATAGATATACAATAATAATAAAAATTAAAAGCCAACTTTTAACTTTTGATATTTGCTTTCTAGGTACCCAGATACTTTCATATATAATCTGGATGGGATTAAGTGTAGCTATGATTGTAATGGGTAAGTGTCAAGATCCTTGTTTTCCATGCAGAATCTCTCTGTTTATTGTTTTTGTAATCTTTGTGCAAAAGTTCTAATACTATACACTATATCTACTCCTAATAAACAAGAAAACTAAACCAGGATTTAGGGAATTTTGTTGTTTAAATCTCGGATACAGTGGAGAAAGCTGAGTACCTGTGTCAGGCTTGCACACACACACACACACACACACACACACACACACACACACACACACACACACACACACACACACACACACACACACACACACACACACACACACACACACACACACACACACACACACACACACACACACACACACACACACACACACACACACACACACACACACACACACACACACACACACACACACACACACACACACACACACACACACACACATTACAGGAAGAGGTGATGGTGCTCAATAAGCAATAAAAAAGCAGGGGATCAATAAAAAAGGTGGTAATGACTGTCAAATATAATGTGACAAAGTTGAAGTGGCCTAGATTTTCAGTGGTCCCCAGAGCATTTCTTGCTTTTTTCGTGCCCTGTTGTCAGTGGCGTAGCTAGGGTATTTTACACCCAGTGCGGATAATTTACCGACAACCCAGCCCCCCCCCCCCCCCCCAAAAAAAAAACACAAAGCAAAAAATGGGTGTGGCCATGACATCATATGCGGAGCTAACTGTAATGTAACTGTGTAACAGTAAGGCAGTGGGCTAATATAGGTAGCCAGAATAGTTGCCACCAGTATAGGCTAGCTAGGTAGGTAGGTGCCCCCAATGCAGGTTAGATAAGTAGGTGCCCCCAGTATAGATTACATAGGTAGCTGCCGCCAGTATAGATTACATAGGTAGCTGCCCCCAGTATAGGTTAGATAGGTAGATGCCCCCCAGTATAGGTTTGATAGGTAGCTGCCCCCCAGTATAGGTTAGATAGGTAACTGCCCCCTGTATAGGTTAGATAGGTAGCTCCCCCCCCCAGTACAGTTTATATTAGGTAGGTGCCCCCCAGTACAGGTTAGATTAGGTAGGTGCCCCCCCCCCCCAGTATAGGTTAGATACAGGGCAGTTTCTAGTCTAAAATGCACCCAGGGCGATGCTGTAAAAATTGCGCCCCCTGCGGAGCCAGGTATAGGTGCCTGCAGTATAGGTTAGCCAGGTCTAGTTGCACTCAGTATAGGTTAGATAGGTAGCTGCCCCCAGTATAGGTTAGATTGGTATCTGCCCCCAGTATAGGTTAGATAGGTAGCTGCCCCGCAGTATATAGGTTAGATAGGTAGCTGCTCCCCAGTTTAGTTTAGATTGGTAGCTGCTCCCAGTATAGGTTAGACTAGGTAGCTGCCCCCCAGTATAGGTTAGATTGGAAGCTGCCCCCAGTATAGGTTAGATAGGTAGCTGCCCCCAGTATAGGTTAGATTAGGTAGCTGCCCCCCATTATAGGTTAGATTAGGTAGCTGCCCCCCAGTATAGGTTAGATTAGGTAGGTGCCCCCCAGTATAGGTTACATTAGGTAGATGCTCCCCAGTATAGGTTAGATTAGGTAGCTGCCTCCCAGTATAGGTTAGATTAGGTAGCTGCCCCCCAGTATAAGTTAGATTAGGTAGCTGCCCCCCAGTATAAATTAGATTAGGTAGCTGCCTCCCAGTATAGGTTAATTAGGTAGGTGCCCACCAGTATAGGTTAGATTAGGTAAGTGACCCCCAGTATAGGTTAGATTAGATAGCTGCTCCCCAGTATAGGTTAGATAGGTAGCTGCCCCCAGTAAAGGTTAGATTAGGTAGCTGCCCCCCAGTATAGGTTAGATAGATAGCTGCCCCCAGAATAGGTTAGATTAGGTAGCTGCCCCCCAGTATAGGTTAGATTGGAAGCTGCCCCCCAGTATAGGTTAGATAGGTAGCTGCCCCCAGTATAGGTTATATTAGGTAGCTTCCCCCCAGTAAGTTTGTATCAAGACTCATAAAAGCTCTCTTAACGTATTAATACAAGAAATTAACTTCAAATTACTATCCCATTGGTATAGAACCCTGGCACTCCTCCACTGGTTCTTTCCTTCGATTTCAGATCTTTGTTGGAGATGTGGAGAGTTACAAGGAGATTTACTCCACATTTGGTGGCACTGTAGTAAAATTATTCCATTTTGGAGACAGATACATGCTCTTATTAAAGAAACTGCCAGTGAACGCTTGGAATGGAAACCTGAAGTATTCCTTCTACATTTATCTAGAGAAAGTCTCCGATCTTACAAGAAATCCTTGGTTAAACACCTACTAAACGCAGCTAAGGCATGTATCCCTCTGAAGTGGAAAGATCCTGAACCCCCCTCAATCTCTCTTTGGTTTCAGAAAATTGAACAAATTGCCAAAATGGAGGAGTTGGTAGATTCTAAAGAGGAATTTTTTTTTAAAATATATAATTATGGGGACACAATGGTTTGTTTTCCAAGAAAGTGATACTTACCGAGCCAATATGGCCTCTCCAGCATCACGTCCCATTCTCTTAGCTATTAAAAGTATAGGCCCTTCCCAAACTTTGACAACTAACTGATCGTCCCCGGTCACATGACATGACACCTGCCACTTTCTTCCTATAAGATTTTGATATTTAGGTCTGGATCTATTTATAACTATACTTGAACCAATCTTAAGGTGCTTTATAGCTAGTGATTACCGTAGTTTGACCTGTGGATTTGGCATCAATATATCACTCTGATTCTTTATTAAATCCGCATATATTAAGGCTTAAAATATGACACTTTCAACTAGCTTCATAAGGTTTCACCTGAAAATTGTCTTTAAGCTTTATATTTTTTTACGCTAAAAAGCCTGTTTAAGATGGACTACATGAGTTGCACTGTGTGGTTATATGTATCATAATATGTGAATTTAATGTTGACATTTATCTCTTTGTTATCAATAAAGATTGTTTGCAAAATGAATTTCAAAATGTTAAAACCGGATAACACAATAATTTCCATTTTAAAACGAGAATATACAAAATTATAATTCTCAAAATGAATTCCGAAATGTTAAAACGATAATTTACAAAAAAATAATTGTCAAAATGAATTTGAAAACAATATTTTACAAACCACTAATTCTCTAAACAACAAAAATTCCCACTATTTAACGGGCGCCAAAATCGTCCAGTTTTGCACCCAATTGCCGATATTTAACATTAGAGTGAATGTCGGCGCCCAGGAATCATCATGCGGCTCCTATGACTGATGGGAGTCATCTATGCCAGCTGATACTGGGGACCACTTATGGCTGCTAACAGAGACTGACAGGCCATTTGTGACTGCTGATCATGGTGGGAGTAGCCCAGTAAGTGCTTTAAGATTTACGTGCTCTAAGTACTGCCAGCCCGCACTGTGCCCCATGGCGTACATATATGTACACCGCCTGTGAGTTGGGCGCTTTCGGAGCACAGCATAGCACCTGACTTCGGCTCTGCTATAGCACTAGTGCTATAGTACGTGCTCTGCTCATTGGTAATTCAGGATTTCCGGCAATCGCCGGACCCCAAATTACTTTGAATTCCCCCTCTGAGTTGCCATGACTCGGAGGGGGAATAGTATTTTACGCCGCAGGAAATCTGCATCTGACTCGCTCTTTGCCAGTACTCAGTTGGTCATACCTATTCATATACAACGGTGTTATAGTGGCTACTATTTTATGAGATGCATTGAAGGAGCGTTTTAGTAGGATTATTGTTCTCTATCACCTCTTTTCATCAAGTCTGATGAGGCTAAATTTAAGCCCACCTTATTCCCCGTTCTGGTTGTATTGGGATAGAGGGCAGAGCATGGTCAGAAGAGATCAGCAGCAGCGTGAAGATGAGACGATGTCCATGCTTTAATATGGAACTGAATTTACACCTGGATAGTCAATTCCAATTTATTACAGTGCCATGGAAATGAAGGTGCTATATAAATAAAAAAGATAACAATAATAATCCAGATACAACATTTAACTATTTTTGGTGTTAAGGATGCTGAATAAATCTTGAATATTGATAGACAGCAAGACCCCGGGTATACCGCACCGGTGGAGATTGCCTGATGCCAGATACATGTTCTTGCTGGTTGCTTGAGCAACCCCCAGTGCAGCATAAAATTCTTACCGAGCCTCTGGGCGGTGTCTTCTACTCTTCCTGTAGCTGAGCCTCTGGGCGGTGTCTTCAACCCTTCCTGTAGCTGAGCCTCTGGGCGGTGTCTTCTACTCTTCCTGTAGCTGAGCCTCTGGGCGGTGTCTTCTACCCTTCCTGTAGCTGAGCCTCTGGGCGGTGTCTTCTACCCTTCCTTTAGCTGAGCCTCTGGGCGGTGTCTTCTACTCTTCCTGTAGCTGAGCCTCTGGGCGGTGTCTTCAACCCTTCCTGTAGCTGAGCCTCTGGGAGGTGTCTTCTACCCTTCCTGTAGCTGAGCCTCTGGGAGGTGTCTTCTACCTTTCCTGTAGCTGAGCCTCTGGGCGGTGTCTTCTACCCTTCCTGTAGCTGAGCCTCTGGGCGGTGTCTTCTACCCTTCCTGTAGCTCCTAGTGGCTTTCCAGCCGTTAGGAGCTACAGGAAGGGTAGAAGACACTGCCCAGAGGCCTGGTAAGTATTTTATGCACTGCAACCCCTCCCCCAAAATTCCCAAAGCACTGTCCCCGTTATCCCCTCAGGCATGCCGGTTAGTTGAGACTTCTGGTTGCCTGAATTCTGGATAACGGGGAATTTGCTGTATATAGTTTGTGAAGTCTTCCAGATATTAGCAGTACATAAACACGTAGTAATAATAAATCAGCAGTCACCGGCTTCATCTCATACATGAGAGACCGTCACCAGTTCATGGACTTCATTGACCAGATTCTTTTCCTTCCTAGGTGCCATATACCAACACAATTGCCCCATCCAACCTTACATACCTATATTTCTGATCGTGATGGGAGCCACACACTTGCTAGCTTGTATTCTCTTGTTTCTGAGGCCTGTGCTAGGAGTTTGCATCATGGTTCTGGAAGGTTTTATTGGACTCTTCAGCTTAGCGTGGTTCATAGCAGGTAAGTGTGGCAATTATGTCCTGTTGAGTTACATCATGATAATAACAGGTGCAAAAGAAATGTGCAGAATCTAAATCCTTATTTTCTAGCACAGGGCTGGTGCTGCCATTAAGGCAAATGGGTAATTGCCTCAGGGCTCCACGACAATTGCCGGGCCCCCCTGCAACACCAGAACTCCAAGTGGTCACCCCTGACTGCTCCCGGGGCCCTTGTAATATGAGGCTGGCTGCACGGCATTGCTGCACTGCATAGGCAACACGCGTCCGCGCTATAACCCCCACAATCCCTTGCATCACCTACTGCTTGTACCAGCTGACCACTCTTAGGCTAGGAGCTGTCACCTGGTATGAGCAGTAGGCAGTGCAAGGGATTGCGGGGGGTTTAGTGCGGACACATGTTGCCTCCGCATTACCAAGTGGATCACAATTGCCGCGGTCGGGGTGGACGTGCGACGACCATATCGTGCATCAACTTTGGTGGTGGGAAGGCCCCAGGTTACCTTTGTTTTGAGGCCCCCTTGCGTCTTATACCGGCCTTGTTCTTGCAGGAACATTGTAGAAAGTTCTGATGTGGACAACCAATAAGATTTTCTGTTCAGTTTGTTGCTGAATTTGTTGCTTGGTGCATATAGTATGTTTTATGAGTACTATTGACCTCCTCCTTCTACATGTTGAAGGAGTAAACTGATGCAAAATGGATTGTATGTTGGCAGTTGTATTCTGAAATATAAAGAGGAAAAACATGACAGTCTGAATTCACACTGCCATTCTTTATCAGTAGGCCCCACAGCAGTAACCTTATCTAGAGCAGATCTCCATGCAAAAAGATGCAATACCAGTAAAAGGGCCCATACACTGGTCGATTTCAGCCATCCGTCAATCGATTCTATCAAATCTATCGATCGATTTGCGGCCGATTGCGATCGATTTGATCTATCTGACTGGATGGAAAATCTAGGTCGATCTGCTGCTGGCAGCAGACCGATGGCCCATAGAGTTGCATTGGACCTAATGGTCCAATAATGCATTTAGATCGATTTCCAATAGATTGTGAAATCTATTGGCAATCTGTTCCTAGTGTGTGGCACACATCAGATAGATTCCTGTCAGATTCGACTTTACAGGCATCTGACAGAAATCTATCTGATGGTCGAATCTGTTGCAAATCTATAAGTGTATGGCTACCTTTACAGACAGAAACAACTGTCCCGTGTCTTCTCTTCATTGCCATCGGGGGCACCTCTATCCCTATGACATGTACTGATGTCACATACATGCGGCAGGGTCATGGATACAGTAGTTCCCGGCAATGGAGAAAAGAGCAGAGGAGGAGGCGTGTCAGCCGACAGATGAGCCAAAACTACACTCACCACGGTCAGGGGGGACATATTACATGGGGCCGACATGTAGGGCCCAGCAGATGGAGGCAGCTGCACAGATTTCCAATAGGTTTCATGCTGGGTCCGCTTTAAGTTACATCCAATCTGTTGGTCCTTAAATCACAGTGATGTTGGTTATGATTGTACAGCTCTTTGCATAAGATGATTCAACAAGCACACACACAAGATAATGTCCAATCACAATTCTTTCCCTCCATGCCCCAGTATCACAGACCGTTTACATTTCAGACACTTTGATACATGAGGTGCTGTGTGTTTTTGGAGTTCTTGGGCCTCTAACTGCTAGGTGCGTGTGTGCATATTCTCCATAGCTCTGTGCCTTCTGTTCTAAGCCTGAAGGGAGCTTTTATTAGCAGTAAAGGACGTGAGGGGATTCTACTCAGTGTAGCAGTCATAGAGAAGAAAAATACTCCACAGCGGCTCTAACAATACTGGACACTGTCCCCATTGTAGAGGATTCCCCTCACTCCCTCCTAATGCACATCACATGACAAGCTTCGAGAGGTGTATAGGGTGGAGGTACGCTGCAGCATAGTGCATGCTTGTGGTGAAGACAAAAGGGGACCAACCTAACACTAAAGTAGGTAAATCTCTGCTGCACTATCCAGCAATGTGACTGGGAGCTATACAGGAGGGAAGTAGGGTGGGAGGTAGAGGAACAGGCCCCTTTGGGTTGCAGAGGCTATCGTTATGTCCCAGTATGGCTAGGGCTCTGTGTTTCTCTGAATGGCCTAGATGGCATGATGACTGACAGACTCCCTGTGTGTCCCCAGCCCCCTGCAATTGCAGAGGTTACAGTGATATAGTTTACCATTGCGTAGTATGGTTAGGTGAAGAGTTTTTACAGTTATCAACACTTTTTACTGTTCTACACATTACCAATTCTTTCTGCAACCATTTATCGTTTTTCAATATCCCACTTATTTCAGTTATCTTACTTGGCTGGGTTTGGAGAGTGTAAGAGCCTGATATGTGTCTACTATACTAAATGCCTGTTTAGAGGGAACCTGAAGTGAGAGGTATATGAAGGCATTTCATTTTAAACAATACCAGTTACCTGGCAGTCCTGCTGACTCTCTTCCTCTGACAAAAATCTGACAAGCTGTATGCTTGTTTCAGGTGTGTGATTCAGACACAACTGCAACCAAAGAGATCAGCAGGGCTGCCAGGCAACTGGTATTGTTTTAAAAGGAAATAAGTATGGCAGCCTCCATATTCCAGTCCCTTCAGGTTCCCTTTAAATAACTGCCATATCTCACTTTAGTGCATCTGAGCAACTTTGCACTGCAAGAAGACCTGAGTCACGGTTCTCCTACCGTCACATTAACCCACATGGTATACATGCAGCATATACGTTGCTTGTATAACATGCATTGCTGGCCGACTAACGCTGACCAAATCGGTCAGTAATGGACGTTATACAAGCAACAAATATGTTGCGTGTATAATGAGAATTTATGTAATGCAAATTACGTATTGTGCTACCATAATGCTGACATTTTTAAATCATTTAGGCTGCTTTCACAGTGGGACGTTAAAGTCCCACGTTAGAGCAGCCTGTAACGCAGGCCACCGCACAGTAATGAAAAATCAATGGGCTGTTTACAGTGCCCACGTTGCATCACATTGTAACGCTACACGTTGAATGAAAGTGTAGCATGCTGTGCGTTATACTGGGCTTTAGCTGCGTTAGACTGCTTGCACATGCTCAGTGACTAGCCACATGGCTAATTAATATTCACTGCACTGTGGTGAGTAACCTGGACTCATAGTGTTGTCCGGATCATGAATAAATCATTCATTTGATCCGGATCTTTTTTGTGAGTTGAATCATCCGGATCATCACAATGAACAATTCGGTTCACAGTGGATGTCTTTCTGGAAGAAACAGGAACATACAGAATGTACAGTGCAGGGAAAGTCCTGTCCTGCTAGTCATTTCACCCCCAGTCTGCTTCCCTAGTAAAATGATTCAAATGATTCGGTTCAAAGATCCGGATCTTTTCAATGATCCAATTCAAATTATCCGAATCCTTGAAAAGATCCGGACTTCCCATCACTAACCTGGAGCGGCTGTTCTATCAGTATAGATAGAGCGAAAACAGCGCACCAAGAGCTGCATAACACGGCTCAATCTGACGTCCAACTTCAACACCACCATGCGTTGCGTTAGGGGCACGTTATGCGATCTTAACGTCCCCTAAAACGCAACGTCTTGGTGGGAAAGAGGCCTTAAAGTGTGACTTTTTTTTCTTTGCTACTAATATTCAATACGTTATCTGTACTACACATACAATTCATACGTTTATTTCTGCTTCAGATTTGCTTTAAAGCAGCAGGGACATCCATACTATCCCAGAAAAAAATACATATACAAGTAGATAAATACTTGTTCTACTTACATAACACATGTATTGCAGTGTTCACGTTTTTCAGTGAATTTTATATAGTAAGTAGAAAACTGTTCCAGGCATTTTCCATATTTAATGCCCTGACTGAAGCCAATCCTGATGTCATTTCCTACCTTACTCTTTTTTTTTCCTCCTGCCTGAAATGGTGTATGCATTGCCAAACCTCCTCCCCACTAAGACCTGTACTAAAAACTGCCATATCTGTCATATGTAGCTTGCTTTGTAAACACATGTGAGCACAGCATAGATCATATTTCAGCAGCTTCTGCAGAGGGGTGAGAAGTATTTCCCTTCTCAGCCTCAGTGTCACACTGAACTGTGTACTGAAGGAGCAGGAATGTGGGAGCGGAGATAACAAGCTTCCCTCTCCCCGGCAATGTACCAGAATAGAGACAGGCTGACTGAGATAAGATTCATTACAGCCGACACATTTATGATTATATTGGAATGCTTGCAATACATACTGTGTAGACTGCATAATAAACACAGAGCAGTGGGTTAATGGAATCTGATTTTATGGCTGACAATCCCGCTTTAAGGCATCTAACAACCAATCACCAGATGTGGAATATCAAATGAGAAGGAATGCGTGGAACCCAAGGTCTCAGAATTTGTACTTGAACTTTAAAGGACACCCGGGGCAAAAATAAACTAATGAAATCAACGATTGTATCTATCTTCCTTCTCCTAAAAATCACTTTTTAAGATATTCCACGGTTTTATTTTATGTTTAACTCTACTTTTTAAGTTTTAATTTTTAACTTTTTTTTATTGTTTTTGCTCAATAACACACATATTTGAAGTATGCCAGAGCTAAAAATCTATGAACTTTTGACCCTTTTTATCTCTTTCCTGCTCTCAGAGGCCATTTTCTGCTAGGAAAGTGTTTTATAGTTGGAATTTCTTATCAGTGAGGATCACACTCTAGTCACTTCCTGTCTGAGTTGGGACTGAGTTAGCCACTTTACATACCTGATATTTAACACTTTCAGGCAGAGAAAGAAAAAAAGGAACACAGCATAGTTATTTGTGTGCTCGGCACTGTACATACCCAGGTCTATCTCATCATGTCACATGTCACCTCGGGTATCCTTTAAGACCATAGGATCAGTTATGAACATCAAAATAGGTGATTTAATGCCACTGTCCACTTTTAATTCAACTTCAGATTTGTAAGCAGTATTGTTGATTTTGCTGAAAACTTAACATTCTTATTGTTTTCAATTTTAAAGGCAGTGTTTGGGTCTTTAAGATCTATAAGGAGTATGAAGGATTCTGTCAGAGAGATCTTTATTTGTTCGCCTTTTCAATCCTGATAATCCAATATGTGGCGATCGGCTTATCCTTGTTTTGCCCATGCCTTGTCGGTTCTCCAAGAGCTTTTTACGAAAGGTAATACTTCTAAATATAGCTATTATTAAAGTGTAATTCAGTCTGGTGCCCTTTATAAGTATTCTTATTGTAAGATAAAATCCCACTTCAGATTACCGTAGTCATTGGAATATTTGAGGATTACAGGATCAGAATAATATTTTGAGAAATCAGGTCACACTCTTTACCATTTACATATGTCTCAGTTTTCCAAACATTTGCTGCAGAAGAAGCAATAGAGCTTGAGTAGCATAAACAAAAAGGACTGCTTTACCTGCTACTATTGGACAGTAAATTAACATTACAGAGACTCTGTACTTTAAAAAAAGCTCTCTGGAAGATACTTACCTCGGGAGGGGGAAGCCTCAGAGTCCCAATGAGGCTTCCCCCTCCCCTGTAGCTTTAGGGAATCCAGCGCTGGATCCCATGACAAGCTTGACAAGGCTTGATATATTTACCTCTCTGGGATACAATCGTATCCGCTCTACTGCGATGGCGCAAAAGGACTTGCGCCTGCGCAGTAGAGCGGATTAATCGGGGTCGGCTATTTCCGCCTTAACCTGAAGGAAGAGCGGCTAGTGCACTTGCGCAGGATCGCAGTAGGTAAATATTTACCTCGCCGCACTTCCGGATACCCTGGAACTTGAACAGAGGGACGGTGGAGAGCCTCGTTAGGATCCAGAGGCTTCCCCCTCCCGAGGTAAGTATCCCCCGGAGGGATTTTTTTCATTATAGGTTTTCTGTAACCTCCTTGCCGGTTATCCCGAACAGAGTTCGGGGTAAGCCATCAAGGAGGATTTCTCAGGCCCTGGTGGACCGATTTGCATAATTTTTTTTTGTTACACGCAGCTAGCACTTTGCTAGCTGCGTGTAACATCCGTTCGCCGCCGATCCGCCGCTACCCGCCGCGCCGCCCCCTCCCAGACCCCTTGCGCAGCCTGGCCAATCAGTGCCTGGCAGTGCTAAGGGGTGGATCGGGACTCCCTCCGACGCCATAACGTGGATGACGTCATCCCGATCGTCGCTATGGCGACGGGGGAAGCCAAACAGGAAATCCCGTTCTGAACGTGATTTCCTGTTTGCTCTGATCGCCGGAGGCAATCGGAAGGGGAGGGGGGATGTCGGCGCACAGCGGCTATCATGTAGCTAGCCCTAGGCTAGCTACATGATTTAAAAAAAGAAATAAAAGTACTGCGCCACCCCCTGCTAATTTTTTTGAAACGGCAGGGGGGTTAATATAGTTTTCAGCTAGATATACTAACTGATAAAGATATCTCTGTGGAAAACATGTCACAAACCCGGGCAGTAGGAACTAATGACAACGGGCCCTGATGCATAGCGATGGTCGGAAATGCAGATTTCTGATTCCACAGAAATTCAAATTTCCGGCAATGCTGATTACCGATTCTGCAGATTTCTGTTTTCCAAGTTCCAATTTCGTCTTCTCAGGAGTCTTTTCTTTTTAGTCATTTTTTTACATTCTCTGATTGGCCAATTACTTACAGGTTTCCTCCGCATTCTCTGATTGGCCCATTGCTTCCGAGTTCTGTGATTGGGCAAAAATTACTGAGTTGCAGTAATGCGGTATTCCCACAGAAATCCATATTCCGAGGAGTCTTCTTTCGGTAATTTTTCGCATTGTCTAATTGGCCAAATACTTCCGGGTTGACGCTGCAGTCTCTGATTGGTCCAACGCTTCCGAGTTCTGTGACTGGGCTAAGATTACCGAGTTGCAGTAATGTGGTATTTCTGCAGAAATTCGATTTCCGTTTTCTGATTTCCGAGAAATGTGGAAATTTCTGTGAAATCCAAATGAGCATCCCTACTGATGCACTAAAGTCCGGTAAAGTTACCAAGCGTAGGGAATGCACGGCAGTTTTACTGTTACTAACACAGATTGATCAACATCCGTTAACCCATTAGCAGCATGCGCATCACTATGGTAACATGCAAAGTAACACGCGTTGCCATATTACCCTGGTAACGGACGTGCCACTAATGGGATAACACCGGGTGCTCCTTCTGTGCTAGTAATGGCAACTGCCATGTGCTCCCTGCACATGGCAACTTTACTGGACTTTAGTGCAACAGGCCTCATATGATATAGAAATTCCCCAAAATTGGGAAAAGTGAGAACTGCATATCCTATTACATAACAGTTGCAGACATACAGGATGCTGATATCTAGTGAAAATGACCATAAAGTGAGTTGTGCTCCAGAGATTCTCTACTGTTAGGGTGGGAGGAAGGGGCCAAGGTCTACTTTATCCCAGAAAAGTAGAAATTTGGAGCCCAGCTTTAATCGCTGGATTAGCTATTCACTGGTGCAATGCTGATCACTTCTTTATGTGCATTGAATAATGATAATTATTCATAAAGTGTTCCTCTCCCCATGCTTATACCCCTCTGACATTGGCAGGTTTGGGTGCACCATATTAACCATTTATGCCACCTGGACGTGATTTTCACGTCCAGGCAGCTGCTGCAGTACTGCTGCGCAACCCTGTGCCGACCCCAGTAGCCCGGAGATCAATGAATGGGAACATGGTTCCCGTTCATTGATCTAAGTCCCCAGCAGAAAAACCGACGGCTTCTCATCAGAGGCCGTAGTCTTTAAGAAAAAAAAAGTTTCCCATCCTCTTAGTGCTTCCAGGACGAAAAAAAAAACAACAACAAATCTCACCGTGGCCATCTTGTGGCCAAATAGTAAAACTACATATAGATACATTTTTTTTAATAAAATGAACCCACATTATTACATTTAAAATCAACTGTTAATTAAATTAGATTTTTTATGGAAAAAAAAATACAATTAACAATTAAAAAAACACAACGTAAATAGTTACCTAAGGGTCTGAACTTTTTAAATATGCATGTTAAGAGGGTATATTTCAAACATTTTTCAATTATAAGCTTGTAAATGGACGCAAAACTAAAAAAATGCACCTTTATTTCCAAAATAAAATATTGGCGCCATACATTGTGATAGGGACAAAATTTAAATGGTGTAATAACCATGACAAATAAAATCCATAGGTTTTAATTATGGTGGCATGTATTATTTTCAAGCTATAATGGCCGAAAACTGAGAAATATTGATTTTTTTCCATATTTTTCTTAATATACCTGTGAAAATGCCTTTAGAAAAAAATAATTCTTAGCAAAATGTACCACCCAAAGAAAGCCTAATTGGTGGCAGAAAAAACAAGATATAGATCAATTCATTGTGATAAGTAGTGATAAAGTTATTGGCGGATGAATGGGAGGTGAAAATTGCTCTTTTGCATAAGGTGAATAATCCCTGCAGGCTGAAATGGTTAATTATGTATAGGGTGCTTGTAATATTTGCACTCGGACCAATAGCTCTTTAGCTATGCCACAGTGAACAGGTATTTTTTTCATCATATGTCTCATTAAAGCTGAATACTCACCTTAGGATGGATTGGGGAACCTCACAGCAACGCTTCCCGACAAAGAGCGTTCTCCAATCTACCTTCTGACCCGCGGGAACACACGACGGTACAAGACAGGCATGAACAAGAGGTTAAACGATTGCGGTACTTTGTATGGGAGTTGTCGGGAATCTTAAAGATCCGATCTGGCGTGACTGCCTTAACCATTTCAGCCCGAGCAGGGCCGGCCTTAGGTTTCACAGCGCCCTGAGCGAAACCTTATTTTTGTGCCCCCCCCCCCCCTCATCCTCTTTTCGCGTGCACGCATGTGCGCACACCCACAAGCCCATATGCAATTCACATTTTCTCCTGAGTTACCTCCTAGGACAGTGGTTCCCAACCTTTTTGAAGTCTAGACACATCACACCAAATGCTCAGATCTCTGTGACACGTCACATATGTATAATAGAAAAAAAACCATTAATAACCACGAAATGGATGAGAAGAGTGTATTATCCTGAATAAACTTAAAAATGAAGGCTAGAACCTTTCAGGAATATTAATAAAAACAATCAGTGGGACAGTTACAGAAACAGTAAAAAAGGGCGCAGGAGGCTAGTGGACAAATCAGGCGCCGCCATTCACTCCCATAATAAATATCGTTTACTGGGCGCCGAACGGGAAAAAAGGGCGCCCGAGAATAATAACGTTTTCCAACGGCGCCCGAAGTTTCCTATTTCAATAAAACATTATTTTAAATGTTATCCCTTACTGTTTGTAAAACATTATTATTCACAAAATAAAGCGATCAGTACGTAACGTAAATTGTAATATATTTTATACCTTACTGTTTCTAAAACATTATTCTACACACAATACAGTGATCACTAAGGAGGGTCTTAGGTTTAGGCACCACCAGGGGGGTCTTAGGTTTAGGCACCACCAGGGGGGGTCTTAGGTTTAGGCACCAATACGGGGGTCTAGGGGTTAGGGGTAGGTACAGGGAGGGTTACTTACTAATTTTTTTTTAAACGTTATTATACATTTCACTGTTTAAACGAAAGATTAACGTTTTCACAATTGCCGATTTCATGCACATTATTTAATGATTTATAACTTTATAAAAACGAATATTTAAACGAAATATAGTATATTATATTTTTAAACATTATCCATGTTTATTGTTTAAAACCCCGCGCCCTTTTTTCCCAGCGCCCCTTTTTAACGTACGCAACAGTTACCCCCCCCCCATTTGGAATGATAGCACAGCACCGACAATTTTCCCCACGCGTTATAGCCGCAGTGCGCCCCCCCCCCCAAAAAAAAAATGCCCTCAGACTCAGTATAGGTAGGTAGCCAGTTATATCTGCCCCCAGTATATTATCTCATATGCAGTTGCCCTTAATATAGATAGCCAAGCATAGGTGCCCCCAGTATAGGAAGTCAGTTGTAGGTCTCCCTCCATAGATAGCCAGGTGTTGGTGCCCCCAGTGTAGGTAGCCAGGAGTAGGTTCCCTCCCCCAGTATAAAGTATAGGTAGCCAGGAGTAGGTTCCCTCCCTCAGTATAGGTAGTCAGCTATAGGTGCCCCCAGTATAGGAAGTCAGGTGTAGGTGCCGTCGACATAGGTAGCCAGCTATAGGCGCCCCCTTGAAAGCAGGCGCCCTGAGCAACCACTCTGGTCGCTCAGGTCAAAGGCCGGCTATGTAGACGAGAGGAATTTTCACATTTCAGCGCTCCTCCCAATCATTCCCCAATAACTTTATCACTACTTATCACAACAAAATTATGTATTCCTTGTTTTTTCTGCCACCAATTAGGCATTCTTTGGGTGGTACATTATGCTAAATTATTTTATTCTAAATTTTTTTATTCTAAATGCATTTTAAATATAAAAAATATTTAAAAATATTAAATTCATAATTTATCAGTTTTCAGCCTTTATAGTTTTAAAATTAAACATTCTTCTGTGGATAAAAGTTACACATTTTATTTGCCCATTTGTTCCGGTTATTGCAATATTTAAATTATATCCTTAGTACAATGTATGGTGACAATATTTTATTTGGAAATGAAGGTGCATTTTTATTTAGTTTTACATCCATCCCTATTTACAAGCCCATATTTAAAAAATTATATACCCTCTTGTCATACATATTTAAAAAAAATAGTGTCTAATGCCTGTAGGCGTAATTTTACTATTTGGCCACAAGATGTCCTCACACAGGACTTCCTATAAGCGCACAATAAGTACGCTACATAGGAAGCAATGTGTTACTATGTAACTAAGGAAGTGACGCAGGCATCCATTGATGCCTGCGATCACAGTGGCCTGGAGGGGAGATGAATGAATGGGAACTTTGTACCCATTCATTAACCACTTGCCGACCGCACGCTTATACCGTGCATCGGCAAAGTGGCAGCTGCAGGACCAGCGACGCAGTTCTGCGTCGCCAGCTGCAGGCTGATTAATCAGGAAGCAGCCGCTCGCGCGAGTGGCTGCTTCCTGTCAATTCACGGCGGGGGGCTCCGTGAATAGCCTGCGGGCCGCCGATGGCGGCTCGCAGGCTAAATGTAAACACAAGCGGAAATAATCCGCTTTGTTTACATTGTACGGCGCTGCTGCGCAGCAGCGCCGTAAGGCAGATCGGCGTTCCCCGGCCAATCAGCGGCCGGGGATCGCCGCCATGTGACAGGGGACATCCTGTCACTGGCTGCACAGGACGGATAGCGTCCTGTGCAGCCCGGATCACCAGGGGGATAAGGTAGGAGAGGGAGGGGGGGAATTTCGCCGCGGAGGAGGGCTTTGAGGTGCCCCCCCCCCCCGCAACATGCCTGCAGGCAGGAGCGATCAGACCCCCCCTGCACATCATCCCCATAGGGGGGAAAAAAGGGGGGCGATCTGATCGCTCTGCGTGCACCCTGATCTGTGCTGGGGGCTGCAGAGCCCACCCAGCACAGATCCCAACAAACAGCGCTGGTCCTTAAAGAGACTCTGTAACAACAAAAACCTCCCCTGGGGGGTACTCACCTCGGGTGGGGGAAGCCTCCGGATCCTAATGAGGCTTCCCACGCCGTCCTCTGTCCCACGGGGGTCTCGCCGCAGCCCTCCGAACAGCCGGCGACTGTGCCGACTGTCAGTTCAATATTTACCTTTGCTGGCTCGAGCGGGGGCGCTGTGGCGACTTTCGGCACGGAAATAGACGGAAATACCCGATCTCCGTCGGGTCCGCTCTACTGCGCAGGCGCCGGAAACTTGCGCCTGCGCAGTAGAGCAGACCCGACGGCGATCGGGTATTTCCGCCTACTTCGGCGCCGAGAGGCATCGGAGCGCCTGCGCAGGAGCCAGGAAGGTAAATATTGCGTCACGGCTGTACGGAGGGCTACAGCGAGACCCCCGAGGGACGCAGGACGGCGTGGGAAGCCTCATTAGGATCCTGAGGCTTCCCCCACCCGAGGTGAGTACCCCCTAGAGGCCGTTTTGTCGTTACAGTTCCTCTTTAAGGGGGGGTAAAGGGTGGGTCCTCAAGTGGTTAATCTAACGAACGGCGGTGGTAAGCGATGGAAATTGACGAGCGGGAGGCAGCGTGGCGGTTTTATTTAAGAATAATCACTGTTTTTGATTAAAAACAGTGATTATTCTCGGCGGACAAGAACAGTTTGGCTCAGGGGGGCTTTTGCCCCCTGCAGACAATGCCTGTTGCCGGTAACATCGCGATCGTGGGCTTCTGCCCGCACGATTACGCACATAGCCCCCCAAACTGCAGGGTCTTGACTAGCGCGTCCCTGCGGCTGTGGCAGCTGCCGCTGCAGACGTGAGGCTCACGTCCCACTGTCAGAAATGGATAATTGTAGCGCGTTTCAAAGCGTCGTTCATGTAATCGCGTGCATGTACCCACATCGCAAGATCACGGAAACAATCAGTTGCCACTCAAAAAATCGCTGCTCGAGGAATCATGCAAAAAATCGTGACGTGGGTAAGAGACTTTAAATTGCTCAGGTTTATACCTTAAGATGAGAGCAGCATTAAGCAACCAGCGGACATAGTTGACTCCACTCGCTCAGGGACTTGTAGACGATCCAGCGCTGCGTAATATGTTGGCGCTTTAAAAATACAATAAATAAACACACAGTTGGAATTACCATATAATATCACTTAATGTTCTTTACTTTGTGTCAGTTCATGTGATACTCTACCATGATTGTTTTTCAGACTTGAGTAAGAAGTGGAAAAGGCAAAAGCACATCAATGAAGCCTGATCACCCCAGGTGCACGGAGGACACAAGACTAAAGCCTTGATATAATAAGAATTGTAATGTTATAGTTGGTTTTATGTGGCTTGCAGTACACAGAATGTTACTTCATTTACTACTTGCTGTTGTACGTCTTGTGAAATTGTTTGCATAACTTTACACTTAACAGATTATCTGTGTAGCACTTTATGCTCTAAATTATTTCTAAGAATACATTTAAATGTGACTGTAGGAATAATACTGTTCCTATCATACTTGTATCATATACCAGATATTTTTATCAAATTCTGTATTTGTTATTCTCTGAAATACATACACCCGTTATCATGGCCCAGATCATAGACTAAGGGATGAATCAAGTGTTGATTGGCAATCAGGGGCATATCTAGAAATCCCCGGGCCCCCCTGCAAAAAAAAATAATCCGGGGCCCCACCCTTCCCCCCTAGGGCCCGCTCAGGGACTTTTGGGGGGCAGGAGGGGTCCCAGCATAAGAGGAGAGTGTGGCAGATTGGTGGGGAGGGGGTAAATTCCCCCCCCCCCCCACCTCGGGCTCTCCTCTCAGTGCTCCCCCTCCTGCATTCATTGGTGGCAGCAGCAGCGGTGGCGGCAGGATGACTGATTACCTCCTTCTCGCTGGAGGTCTTCAGTTATCTAAGTGCTTCATGCAACTTCCTGTGTAAACTGGAAGTTGCACTTAGAGAACGGAAGACCTCCAGCGAGAAGGAGGTAATGAGTCATCCTGCCGCCACCGCTGCCACCAATGAATGCAGGAGGGGGAGCGCTGAGAGGAGAGCCCGAGGTGAGGGGGGGGGGGGATTTCCCCCCTCCCCACCAATCTGCCACACTCTCCTCTTATGCTGCGACCCCTCATGCCCCCCCAAAAGTCCCTGAGCGGGCCCTAGTGGGGCCCCGGGCCCCCCCGCGATGGCTGGGGTCGCATCCCCTATTGTTATGCCAGTGTTGGCAATCACTGAAGAGGTTAATGCCTGACCAAGGAATTAAATGGTTAAGTACTGTGTGGCTGTTTAGGCAGAGAAGGAGTAAGTGATGGGTGACTGCAAAGGCTGAAGTCTAGTTAAAATAAACCTGTAACATCAAAAAAAGCTAGATTCTTATCTAAGAAGAGGCATGGCCGGATTCCAAGCAAAGCCACAAGGCCATGGCCTAGGGCACCAGGAAGTAAGGGGCGGGCTGGCACACTCATGCAGTTAAGCTGCCAAACAATTGGCAAGTTGATAATTCAGTAAAATTGCTGCATTAATAAGCATCTTTAAATACATTGATTACGAGGACCAATAAAAGTGTGTGTGTGGTAGGGGGTTTGCTGTTTGTCAGGGGGCGGCTGATGACAGTGGCCTTGGGCGGTAAAAAGTACAAATCTGGCCCTGAGTAGAGGGAAGCCTCTGGATGGTCCATAGACTTTCCATGTCCTCCTCAACCCCACTGATGCTGGCTGGGACCCTCATGTTTGCGTCCATGAAGGGAGGGTTTCAATATATGGAGTGCACAACCCATCTTAATAATTGTTGTTCACATGAAGCATCTTACTGCACGGCTTTGTACATATTTCAAAAAATCTGGGACCGTTCATCTTTATTTATAGTATAGCTGAGTACAAGTATTATAACCTATTTGCCCCATAGGATCGGTTGGGCAGGTGGTCTGCGGCTCAGGCACTTTTCTTCTTTTTCTCTTTCTTTCACTCTTCTTTTCTCTTCTTTTTTCCTTTTTTCCTTTCTCTGATACATAATCTGGAAAAAAAACGTTTGGGTTACTAGCTATTTATTTCAGAAACCTCTGGTGGTTTGTCGTTAGTGGGGAAAATTAACCCACGATCCTTCCTTTATGTTATTAGTTCTGCTCATTGGTGAGAGTTAGGATGTTTCTGATTTTGGCATTTGTATTTGATGTAATTTTTGACTATGGTTTTTCTGTGCATGTGTATATTCTGCATTTTGCCTAATGTTTGTATTTTAAGTGAGCTTCTCAATAAAACTTTAAATAAAAAAAAAAAATAACTGTTGTTCATAACGGATATAAAAATATCCATGTATAAATATTTAAAGAAATAGAATTTCTTACCACTGTAGCGTCAGTAATTTAGCAGAGAGCCTCCATGTGTTTCTACTCAGACGACGTAAAGGCTGCTGTGTGCACCGTGGTATGCCACCCACCTGAGCCAGGATCATGGAAAAAGTGGGCAGGTGCATTATGACGTAAGCACCAATCAGGTGGAAAATATGGGGTAACAGAAGGAAAGTTTTGTTTGGCCCATAACTGGTAAAACTAAAATTAGGAAGTGCGCAGGCACTGCAGATTAAAGGGCACCTGAGATGAAGTAAAAGAAGAAATTGGTACATACCTGGGGCTTCATCCAGCCCCCTTGGGGCTGATTGGTCCCTCGCCATCCTCTTCCACCCCCTGGATCCTCCTCTACAACTCCAGGCCGGAGAACCAATGTCACCATATCAGAATCATTTTATTTGGCCAAATAAGTTTGCACTTACTGAACCATAAGACCTCTCTCACTCTCATTGGATGAAAGATGCACAATGCAAGCATAATACGTTTTTCACTGCCTGTATATGATTGTGACTGTCACTGGTATGATGCGCAGATGTTCTGCGACATTTATTAATTTTGTTATGATTAAAAATTTCAATAAACATTTTGAAATAGAAGAACATTACATTCCAAGTGGTTGCTGCTGCACCAGGAAGAAAGCTGTCCCACTGCATGCCTATAGGCAGACTCCTTCCCATTTTCATAACACTACTGTGTTATCTGCAAACCATCACAGATGGATCTGCGGACATGCAGTGGTTGGAGTACAATGTATAAAGCAGTGGGGAGAACACACAGCCCTGAGATGCTTCAGATATAAAGAAACAGAAAGGGTAAAAAAAACAAGCAGTAAAGAAAAAGGGAGATTCACTAAATATATTAATAAGAAGTAGTTGGTGCAGTAAAGGGTGAGGTATATGGTGGCATGGCAGTTTCTAGGCTAAATTGCACCCAGGGTGAAGGTGTAAATATTGTGCCACCTTCTCCACCACCCCCATGGACTCGTGAACCGTTTTTAGGGACAGTCACACAGAGCCACACAGCCACAGGTCACAAGTAGATCTGCCTACTTATTAGTGACCAGCAGCTCATTCAGGAGGAAGCAGGGACCAGGAAAACACAGTCGAAGAGAGCCCGGAAAGCCGATTCCTCTATGGTCGCCACATAATGACAGCATGCAGTACCTCTACAGGACATCAGGTGTCATCACGCAGTGGTGACGTGATGATGACTTGACGTCTGACGCAGGCAGCCCAGGAGGAGTCAGGGAAGGTGAAAAACAGCAAAAAACAGCAAAAAGGAAGGTGATCGCACTGGTAATCTTTCTTTTTCCCAAAAAGATTAGCTAGTGAGTGCACACTGATTTACTGCCTGATACATAATCCACAACCTTCATAGTGGTGCAACATCCGGTAGAAAACAAGTACCATTACTATTCCACAGTGAGAGTAAAGAGACCAGGAGCAGCACACTTATAGCATATAAAACTTGCAAAACTTTACTTCAAAAAATGTTCTTAAAATATGGCAGTAGTAAAAAGTGACAAAATACTTATCAATTCCATAAGGCAGAATAGCAGCATGGTGAGACAGGCCAGCAGGAGGTGTGGAGGAGGAGTCATGGTCGACGATCGTTTCACACCTCCATTGGGGCTTTATCTAGACCTAATAACCCCTTCTGCCGCACATCCCACTGATATACTCCCAGCTCCTCCCCTTGCTCAGGTATGTGTCCAATCACAAGAAGATTTCCACAAGGTGCTCACCTTCTTTTTCCATTTGGATACACTACGTGTCACCAGTTCCCCAGCAGTTATGTCCTTCTGCCTGCGCCCCCCTTCTTCTACTTGCCGGTCTGTACCCAGGGCGCCCTGCCTGCACTGCCCAAGAAAAAGCCCTGTATGGTGGGATATCGTTAGGATAGAGCCTTTAATAAAAGCATTGAAGTCAATGAACTCATGGCGGTTAAAAGTGAGCAAAAAGCAGATAAAGAAAAATGAGAATGAGCTAATAAGTTGTAAGGGTAACAGAGTAAATTAGGCGAAGACTGAAAAGATGCAGATAAAGTGAAACAAGAATGAGCTAATGAGTTATGAAGGTGATGCAGAGTAAATAAGAGTTACAGATTACCTAGCAAGCTCGTGGTGAACCAGAACTCCTAGGAGTGTGGGGCTACAAAGGACCAAAAAGCCCTCTTACTAAAACGCTATGCATAACAAATAAGTAAATAAAAGTAAATAAAGGGAAGGATAAAAGGTGAAAACACTAAGGGGTGCCAGTGAAGAAGGAACAAAAGAACCAGAAGAATTGTGTTGTCATGACTCTCCCTCTCTCTCTCTCTCTCTCTCTCTCCCTATATATACAGGATCTTCTCAAAAAATTAGCATATTGTGATAAAGTTCATTATTTTCTTTAATGTACTGATAAACATTAGACTTTCATATATTTTAGTTTCATTACACTACAACTGAAGTAGTTCAAGCCTTTTATTGTTTTAATATTGATGATTTTGGCATACAGCTCATGAAAACTCAAAATTCCTATCTCAAAAAATTAGCATATTTCATCCGACCAATAAAAGAAAAGTGTTTTTAAAACAAAAAAAGTCAACCTTCAAATAATTATGTTCAGTTATGCACTCAATACTTGGTCGGGAATCCTTTTGCAGAAATTAGTGCTTTAATGCGGCGTGGCATGGAGGCAATCAGCCTGTGGCACTGATCAGGTGTTATGGAGGCCCAGGATGCTTCAATAGCGGCCTTAAGCTCATCCAGAGTGTTGGGTCTTGCGTCTCTCAACCTTCTCTTCACAATATCCCACAGATTCTCTATGGGGTTCAGGTCAGGAGAGTAATACCATGGTCAGTAAACCATTTACCAGTGGTTTTGGCACTGTGAGCAGGCGCCAGGTCGTGCTGAATAATGAAATCTTTATCTCCATAAAGCTTTTCAGCAGATGGAAGCATGAAGTGCTCCAAAATCTCCTGATAGCTAGCTGCATTGACCCTGCCCTTGATAAAACACAGTGGACCAACACCAGCAGCTGACATGGCATCCCAGACCATCACTGACTGTGGTTACTTGACACTGGACTTCAGGCATTTTGGCATTTCCCTCTCCCCAGTCTTCCTCCAGACTCTGGCACCTTGTTTTCCGAATGACATGTAAAAGTTGCTTTCATCCGAAAAAAGTACTTTGGACCACTGAGCAACAGTCCAGTGCTGCTTCTCTGTAGCCCAGGTCAGGCACTTCTGCCGCTGTTTCTGGTTCAAAAGTGGGTTCATGCTTCCATCTGCTGAAAAGCTTTATGGAGATGAAGATTTCATTTTTCAGCACAACCTGGCACCTGCTCACAGTGCCAAAACCACTGGTAAATGGTTTAATGACCATGGTATTACTGTGCTCAATTGGCCTGCCAACTCTCCTGACCTGAACCCCATAGAGAATCTGTGGGATATTGTGAAGAGAAAGTTGAGAGACGCAAGACCCAACACTCTGGATGAGCTTAAAGGGAACCTAAACTGAGAAGGATATGGATTTTTCCTTTTAAAATAATACCAGTTGCCCGACTCTCCTGCTGATCCTGTGTCTCTAATACTTTTAGCCACAGCCCCTGAGCAAGCATGCAGATCAGGTGCTCTGACTGAAGTCAGACTGGATTAACTGCATGCTTGTTTCAGGGTGTGATTCAGCCACTATTGCAGTCACAGAGATCAGCTGGACTGCCAGGCAGCTGTAATTGTTTGACAGGAAACATCCATATCACTCTCAGTTAAGGTTCCCTTTAAGGCCGCTATCGAAGCATCCTGGGCCTCCATAACACCTGAGCAGTGCCACAGGCTGATTGCCTCCATGCCACGCCGCATTGAAGCAGTAATTTCTGCAAAAAGATTCCCGACCAAGTATTGAGTGCAGAACTGAACATCATTATTTGAAGGTTGACTTTTTTTGTTTTAAAAACACTTTTCTTTTATTGGTCGGATGAAATATGCTAATTTTTTGAGATAGGAAATTTGGGTTTTCATGAGCTGTATGCCAAAATCATCAATATTAAAACAATAAAAGGCTTGAACTACTTAAGTTGTGTGTATTTGAATCTAAAATATATGGAAGTCTAATGTTTATCAGTACATTACAGAAAATAATGAACTTTATCACAATATGCTAATTTTTTGAGAAGATCCTGTATATACTATATATATACTAGCTGATTGCCCGGCGTTGCCTGGGTATGTATTTGGCTGGTGTTGGCTCTGCATACTTTTTCTAACCCTAACACACAATTACTCACTGACCAAGTTTGTGAGCTTTGCGGTCTTTGGTATCAATAATTTGCATTGAAATGAAAAAATCTGATTGGCTGTTTGTGGCTCCACACCCTTTTCTGAATTTGAACCCCAGTCACCCAATAACCAATTGTACCAGGTTTGAGGCCTGTGCCATTAACAGTGCAAGAATGGTAGCAATTAAATATTCCCCTTGAAAAGCAATAGGTGAAGTTTGATTCACTTTTTGGGCTCCACCCACTTTTCTGAATATTAATCCCAGTCCACCAGTGACCAACTGTGCAAAGTTTAAAAACCCTGCCATTAACAGTGTAAGAATGGCTGTAGTTTACATTTTCCCAGTGAAATTTGTATTTGTCTCCACCCATTGATGACCCGGTATTGCCCGTGTATGTATTTGGCTGGTGTTAGCTCCGCCCACTTTCTAACCCACGCGCAAACACGCAATGACCAAGTTTGTGAGCTTTGGCATCCTTGGCTTCAATAATTTGTATATTCCCATAGAAATTAAACAAATCAGATTGGCTGTTTGTGGCTTCACCCCCTCTCCAGCATTTGAACCCCAGTCACCCAATGACCAACTGTAGCAGGTTTGAGGCATCTGTTATTAACAATGGAAAAATGGCAGCAATTGAAATATTCCACTTGAAAATCAACATGTGAATTTTGATTGGTTATTATAGGCTCCACCCACTTCCCTGAATATTAATCTCAGTCACTCAGTGACCATCTGGCCAAAGTTTGGACACCCTGCCATAAACAGTGTAAGAAGGTCTGCAGTTTACACTTTCCCAGTGAAATTTGTTTTTGGCTCCGACCACTTTTTGTAACCTCGACACAAAGGCACTACTCCATGACCAAGTTTGTGAACTTTGGGGTCCTTGGCATCAATAATTTGTATTTTCCCATGAAATGAAACAAATCTGATTCACTGTTTGTGGCTCTGTCCCCTTTTCTGAATTTGATCCCCAGTGACCAACTGTACCAGGTCTGAGGCTTGTGCCATTAACAGTGCAAGAATGGCAGCAATTGTAATATTCTCCTTGAAAAGCGACATGTGATTTTTGATTGGAATTTTTAGGTTCCACCCACTTTTCTGAACATTAATCCCAGTCACCCAGTAGCCAGCTATGCTAAGTTTGAGAACCCTTCCATTAACAGTGAAGAAGGGCTGCAGTTTACAATTTCCCAGAAAAATCTGTTTTAACTCCACCCATTTTGTAACCTGGACACACAGTCACTACACAATGACCAAGTTTGTGAGCTTTCCTGGCATCAAAATGGTGGTAATGGAAGCAGTTTATCCAGCAAAGAAATCTGGCTGTTTTTGGCTCCGCCCCTTTACTGAATTTGAACCCCAGACACTTAACGACCGACTGTAGCAGGTTTGAGGCCTCTGCCATTAACAGTGTAAGAATGGCTGCAGTTGCAATATTCCCCTTGAAAATCAAAAGGTGAATTTTGATTGGCTGCTGTAGGCTCCACCCACTTTCCTGAATATTAGTCCCAGTCACCCAGTGGCCAACTGTGTCACGTTTGAGAACCCTGCCAATAACAGAATGGCTGAAATCAATCTACAAATCTGATTGGCTGTTTGTGGCTCCACCCCTTTAGTGAATTTGGATCCCAGTCACCCAATGACTGACTGTATCAGGTTTGAGGCCTCTGCCATTAACAGTGTAAGAATGGTAGCAATGTGAATATTCCCCTTGAAAATCAATAGGTATATTTTGATTGGCTGTTGTAGGCTCCACCCACATTTCTGAATATTCATCCCAGTCATCCAGTGGCCAATTGTGTAAAGTTTGGGAACCCTGCCATGTTAAAAATTTAGTTGTTGCCACCGCCCACTTTTTCTAACCTTGACATACAGTCACTCAATTATCAAGTTTATCAGTTTTGGGGTCTTTGGTATCAATACTTTGTATATTCCCATTTAAAAATAAACAAATCTTATTGGCTGTTTATGGCTCCGCCCCCTTTTTGAGTTTGGGCCCTAGTCACCCAGTGACCAACTGTACCAGGTTTGAGGCATCTGCTTTTAACAGTATAAGAGAATGGTAGCAGCTTAAACATTCCCTTTAAAAATCAAAAGGTGAATTTTTATTGGCTGTTGTAGGCTCCACCCACCTTCCAAAATCTTAATCTCAGTTACCCAATGACCAACTGTGCAAAGTTTGAGAACCCTGCCATTAACAATGTAAGAATGGCTGCAGTTTATATTTTCCTAGTAAAAGCAGTTTTTGGCTCCGCCCACTTTTTGTGACCTTGACACACAGTCATTCAATGACCACGTTTGTGAGCTTTCAGGTTCCTGGCATAAAAAATGCATGAATGGAAGCAGTTTATCCACCAAGGAAAGCTGATTGGCTGTATGTGGCCCCGCCCCTTTAGTTAATTTGGACCCCAGTCACCCAATGATGACTGTAGCAAGTTTGAAGCCTCTGCCATTAACAGTGTAAGAATGGCAGCAGTTTAAATATTCCCCTTGAAAATCAATAGGTGAATTTTGATTGACTGTTGTAGGCTCCACCCATTTTCTTGAATCTTAATCGCATTCATCCAGTGACCAACTGTGTTAAGTTTGAGAACCCTGCGATTAACAGTCTAAGAATGGCTGCAGTTTACATTTTCCCATTTAAAATAAACGGCTGAAATTTGATTGGCTGTTTTATGCTTCGCCCACTTTTCCTGGATTTGTAACCTCGGTCACCAAGTGACCAGCTATGCCAAGCGTGGGGACTGTGGCTTGATTACTGTGAGAATGGCAGCCTTTTACATTTTTTCCATTGACTTGAATGGGTGAAATCTGATTTGCTGTTTGTAGCTCCGCCCAGGTGTGCAGGGGGGACGCGAGACCCCCAGAACCTATCATCCCAGGTAGTAAGGGATCTGTGTACCAAGTTTCGTTCAAATCAGTCAAGCCGTTTTCGAGTGATCGCGGCACATACATACATACACCCCCCCCCCCCCACACACCCACATCCGATTTTATATATATATATATATATATATATATATATATATATATATATATATATATATATATGATGAAAATAACCATTTTTATAGAGCGTGAATGATAGCATAAAACCTTTTATTTCACTCATGGTTAGTGGCTGGCTGAATCCATATCCATAAGTACTACAAAAACGACCCATATGACCCTTATCAACAGTTTACATACCCTGTTGTTTTGGTCTGATAACATGCACACAACTTGACGAAAACAGGTTTTAATGGCTATGAAAGGTAACCATCTTCACCTGTGATCTGTTTGCTTGTAATTATTGGGTGTGTATAATAGGCAAATGAGGATCACCGGTAAAAGGTAGCTGAACTCTAACAGGAAAGGAATATAAGAAAATATCTCAGGAATTGAGAATGTCAATCAGCAAGTGTTTGAACTCTAGTTAAAGTGTACCAGAGATGAACCATAAAAAAATGTCATACATACCTGGGGCTTCCTCCAGCCCCCTTCAGCCTGATTGCTCCCTCGCCATCTTCTTCCGCCTCCCGCATCCTTTGTTATTGCTCCCATTATCTTTAGCTAGTCATCGTGGGCACATGCACAGCTGGGACCCACATGTGCAGTAAGCCCCCACTCCCGAAGTTACCAGGGACGATAACGAAGAATCCAAGAGTCAAAGGACGTCGGCGAGGGACAGATCAGGCCGAAAGGGGCTGGAGGAAGCCCTAGGCATGTATGATTTTTTTTAATGGCTCATCTCAGGTTCTCTTTAAAAAGTGGAAAATATTTGTTTTGTTAAAACCAAACCATGGCCAGGTAGACCAACTAAAGCTTCAACCACAACTTACAGTATAAAATGTTTGAGATGCAAGGAAAAACCCACAAATAACTTCAGGTGAAATACAGGACTCTGAAAAAATGTGGTGTGACAGTTTCAAGATGCACTTGAATCAAAATGGGCTGCGTGGTTGAGTTGCTAGAAGAAAGTCATTACTATGCAAATGCCGCAAAGTATCCCGCTTACAATATGCCAAACAGCACAGAGAGAAGCCTTAAACCTCCTGGCACAAAGTCATTTGGAGTCATGAGACTAAATTTGAACTTTTTGGCCACAACCATAAACACTACATTTGGAGAGGCGTCAACAAGGCGTATGATGAAAGGTACACCATCCCTACTGTGAAACATGGTGGTGGATCACTGATGTTTTTAGGATGTGTGAGCTACAAAGGCACAGGAGATTTGGTCAGAATTGATGGCAGTATGAATGCAGTAGGGAATAAGTGTACCCTAGGGGACTCAGAGTACAAACCTTTCCTACTTGGGGGATTACTCCCCAATTTAAAGACAGCTGGGAAAGAGGACTAGGCAATGTGACGTATGCGCAGTCACCCACCAATTCCTGGTCCCTTTGCTGCAGTTTACCATAAAGCCTCAGACCCTGAGGGAATCCTGAAGGCAGTCAGCACTGCAGGCAAAGTAACCTTTTGGATTGGTTGGTGAGTCCACACACAGTCCAATTTCGATTGTATATACAATCGATACAATCTGGGATCTCATATAGAGGCCAGGTCGCTGCCACCAATCCGCAATAAAGCGTGCGAATGCGCTAAGTCTAACTCTAGCTAACTCCTGTGGGAAAAAGGGTTAATTTGACAATCTTTCTAGAGATAGCAAAACTAACAATATTAATATCAGAACAGTTATGGTAACGTCTCTACGGAGATATGAATTCGTTTACAGAGATTTTCAGAATAGCACTTAGACAAAAGATATTTAATCGTTTATTTAACCACTTTCTCCTCCTGGACGTAGAGCTACGTCCAGGAGGCCAGGTGCGCTCCCGCGGCTGATCGCGCCCGGATCGTTAGCCCAGGAATCAATGAATCGGGCCATGGTGCCCAATCACTGATTCCTCTCCCCTGCAGAAAAAGCGACAGCTTCTCTCGGAAGCCTTGCTTTTTCTGCCTCCTACTCCCACTTACGTCTGTACATGTTACTCTTAGTGACGTCATGTAAACAAACCTAAGGTTGCCATCTTGTGGCCAAAAAGTAAAACTACATCTACATTAAAAAAATAAATAAAATAAACATATATTTACATTAAATAATTACTATTTACATCCCACTCTCCCAAAAATACCCAGATAAAATGTTAAATAATAATAATAAAAAAAACATTACAATAAAAAAACAAAAAAACACAAATATTTACCTACGGGTCTAAACTTTTTAAATATCTATGTAAAGATATAATATTTCTATTTTTTTTTTTATTATAAGCTTGTAATGATGTAGTGATGGATGCAAAACGGAAAAAATGCACTTTTATTTCCAAATAAAATATTGTCGCCATACATTGTGATAGGGACATAATTTAAATGGTGTAATAACCGGGACAAATGGAAAATACAATACATGGGTTTTAATTATGGAGGCATGTATTATTTTAAAACTATAACGGCCGAAAACTGAGAAATAATGATTTTTTTCTGCTTTTTTCTTATTCTTAGTGTTAAAATGCATTTACAGTAAGCTAGCTCTTAGCAAAATGTACCACCTAAAGATAGCCTAATTGGTGGCAGAAAAAACAAGATGTAGATCAGTTCATTGTGATATGTAGTGATAAAGTTATAGGCTAATGAATGGGAGGTGAACATTGCTCGGATGCATAAAGTGAAAACGACTGAGGGCTGAAGTGGTTAAAGAAATAATGCACAACTAAATATAGCAAATGAAACAAATCGATACAGTAATAAGGGTTCAATATGAAAATAATAGCGGATTACAATCTGAGCAGTTTGTCAGGTTACCGTATTCTCTGCAAAAATAAGTATAACAGAAGATATGAAGTCCAATTCTGGAAAGTTCTGTGGAATGGATATAAGTCCTTTGATAGAATGTAAGGCCAATCCTTTGATGGTATGGATGGCTGGACAAAAGACTCCCCTCTGTGTCCAGCCGTGTTGTTTTAACTCTTCCTCTGCCAGAGGGCGGAGTTGGAACAGGAGATGGGGGTGTGTGCCTTCTCTCACCCGTTGTCATGACAAGCAGAAAGAATATACAATAACTGGAATGGTTATAACGCGGCGACCGCCGACTATAACCCGCAGAGAGTGACATAGGTACGCTGCTGGCATTCTCTGCGTCACACAGGTACCAAACACGTGTGTCCTGGGGTATGCCACTACGGGGCACACTGTTGCTTGCTTTCAGATGGTGGTAGGAACATGCTGAGTGGTTCCACCACACACAAATCATTTCTAATAATTGTCTGCTAATTTTGAAATGGCTAGCGTCGATGGAAAACTGATTAATTTAGCAAAATGTCTGAATGACTTATTCTTTCATATCAAGGTGAATTAAAAGTCATTCTCTCTAACTCTCAGCAGTGCAGGAATGTGAATGGGTCCTAATGAGTTTATGAGGGGTCTGTTCAGGCCTAGCTAGTCATCTTTGAAGTAGGAACCAGTGACCCTGCCATCATGGTTTATGGTCCCCACTGCTAGGGCAGAATAAACACAACACTATTTCCTCTAGTGTGTGGCTGGTTTGTACATGCAGAATATTTTCTTGTCCATATATCTTTTTATCAAAACCTTTGAAGTAGATCTGATTCTTGAGCTATGTGAATGGCTCTGGTTTTAGGGTAAATGGCTTCTCTCAGTAAGTACAAACAAACACTCACATCCCCCCAGTGCAGGGGTTGTGAGATGGAAGAACACTCATTTTCTAAAAGCAGGCAAATGAATTTAAAGGGGTACTCCAGATCATATTTTGTTCGCATTTTTGTATGAATGCGCAGATTGCGTGGTTCTGCTGGTGAACCCGACTGTCACAGGTAAATGCTCAGTTGTTATAATAGACATGTTGATTGGTCACTCAAGACACCTATCATGTGAAAAAGATCAAAACAAGTGAATTAGAAGTTAAAATGAGGAGTTTTGACCAGAGCAATATTATACAGCCCTCCTTGCTGATCTTAAGCAGGATTTGGGTCAGTTGGAAAAGATGATTACAGAGGGAAAGAAACCAGAACGAGACAGGAAAGACTATAGATATGGAACAGCATATAGCTGGAGACACAGGGGTGCCAACAGGAGGTCCTAGACAACCCAGACCACCACGTCCAACAGGAAATAACGGAGGCAATAACCCAGAAAGTGGGAGTGATTTTTTTTATCGGATATGACAGACTCAGACAGAAAAGCCGAACTAGAAGGAGCAATCGCAGACATTCTAAGGAGTCAGCCCCAGCAGCACATCAAGAGGAAACTAACCATTTGTGAGAAAACGCGGAAAAGCCGCCGCATGTGCTCAGAACAAGGCGGCTGATTCCGCATCTAACGCGACGGTTTGCACGCGTAGGCCTACATCTGCCAGTATGGCTAAACGCGGAGAAACCGCCGCATGCCCTGATAGCGGTGCGGCTGGTTCCGCGTCAAGCGCGGCGGGTGGTACACAACGCATGTCTGGTGTGGCTGGGACCGATAGTCCACACAGGTTCAGAAGGACACGCGCGCGCTAAGAGGCAGAACTTTTATGACAGCCAGAAGAGAGTCAGCTGACCAAGCTGGTCAGCTGACGATTCAACCAATTCCCATTGGTCCAGCACTTAGGGGAGGCGCTGTGCTATATATACCGGGTGCTGGTCATTCACTGGTTGTCTGCCGTTGCGATCACTACGTGGAAGCACTCAGACCTTTTTGTCAGAATCTGTGTTACCATTCTGTTATACTCCAGACTAGTTCCAGGGTGTTGATGATCAGGGACCTCACACCCAAGATTAGGGACTTATGTTACCATTCTGTTATACTCCAGACTAGTTCCAGGGTGTTGATGATCAAGGACCTCACACCCAACATTAGGGACTTATGTTACCATTCTGTTAACTTTCAGGGTGTTGATGATCAAGGACCTCACACCCAAGATTAGGGACTTGTGTTACCATTCTGTTATACTTCAGACTAGTTCCAGGGTGTTGATGATCAAGGACCTCACATCCAAGATTAGGGACTTGTGTTACCATTCTGTTATACTCCAGACTAGTTCCAGGGTGTTGATGATCAAGGACCTCACACCCAAGACTAGAGACTTGTGTTATCATTCTGTTATATTGACTTTCTTCAAAGAGACCGGCACCACTTAAGTAGAATAGTATTCAAGCTCTTTTATTGCATACAAAGTGGCAGTACAATGACAGTCGCTGTTTCGGGCCTAGCCCTTTATCAAATTGCAGTAGCCATAAACAAACACCCTTGTGCAAAGTCCTTAAATATCCCTCCCCCAATAAAACCACCAATCGGTGTCCTAATGGGCGGGGTTAACGGCGGACCTGATGGGGAACATGTTGAGAACACACATGTATAAGCACACAAACCTTTACCTGAACAAAGTCTCCATATGTTGCCAAACACCGCTATGCGCCGCTTCCGTGCGTCCCAACGAGGATACAAGCGCCAGTAGGCCCCTCCTCCATCACTCGAGAAGGGCCAATGGGGCTACTGCGCGCTGTGGTAAGGAGACCGTCCCGTCTCGTAACCACCTGCGTTCCACAAGCCGACTTCCTGTCGGCAAACCGGATATGACGCTACGGGACCTAAACGGTCACCGTAGCAACCACCAACACAGCGCAACGCGATGTGATAGGCTGGAATCAGTCCCCCTCATCACCGCATACATGCGGAGACGGGGAAACAAAAAGTAAATACATAATCTCTCTTGCACAAATGGAACAGCAAGGGGTGTTGGTGGTTGCTACGGTGACCGTTTAGGTCCCGTAGCGTCATATCCGGTTTGCCGACAGGAAGTCGGCTTGTGGAACGCAGGTGGTTACGAGACGGGACGGTCTCCTTACCACAGCGCGCAGTAGCCCCATTGGCCCTTCTCGAGTGATGGAGGAGGGGCCTACTGGCGCTTGTATCCTCGTTGGGACGCACGGAAGCGGCGCATAGCGGTGTTTGGCAACATATGGAGACTTTGTTCAGGTAAAGGTTTGTGTGCTTATACATGTGTGTTCTCAACATGTTCCCCATCAGGTCCGCCGTTAACCCCGCCCATTAGGACACCGATTGGTGGTTTTATTGGGGGAGGGATATTTAAGGACTTTGCACAAGGGTGTTTGTTTATGGCTACTGCAATTTGATAAAGGGCTAGGCCCGAAACAGCGACTGTCATTGTACTGCCACTTTGTATGCAATAAAAGAGCTTGAATACTATTCTACTTAAGTGGTGCCGGTCTCTTTGAAGAAAGTCGGTGTTGGTGCGTCCCAAGGGACACTGGGACGAAGACCGTGGCACACTGATTGCTGTTCAGCTTTGTGGTGCTCCTCCTATGCTACTTGACTACTATCATTCTGTTATATGTCAGACTAGTTCCAGGGTGTTGATGATCACGGAGCTCACACCCAAGACTAGGCATTGTTTATTATCTGTTATGACTTACTGCTTTCCTGACCACTATTCTGTTCACTGATTCGGTACTTCGCTATATCTGATACTCTGTTGCCAAACCCTGCTTGCCTTAGGATTACCGAATCAGCCTCCTGTCTTTGTACTTTGTTTGTCCGTGTGTTGCCGACCTGGCTTGCCCGACCTTGAAAACTATCTCCCCAGTTAGAGATAGTTCACAGATCAGTCTGTGACATCCTCCTATTGGTGTCACTCACGCTCTGGTCCTTCCTTCTCCCAGCCTGACTCCTCCCTGTGGGAGATTCTCAGGCTGCTGATAGGTACTCGTTCTCTAGTGCAGTATTCCTTACTGCCTTTGTACCTGTTCTCCAGATTTTGTCCTCAAAGTATTACTGTTGCACCAAACACTCATATTACTCAGGTGTCCAGAGGTTAGTAATATATCAGATTATCGGTGATACTGCAGATCATCAATAATCAGGTGTATATCTGCATTTTTGGTGATACTGCAGATCACCAATAATCAGACCCTCTCTGTGTTACACCGATCGTTACACCATTCCTCAATAACCAACAACCAGGGACTTACAATTATAAATTTACCTCCTCTGAACTTCTTGAGGCAGAGAAGTCAGTACTACGAAAAGGTCTTTCGTTTTCACCAACCTGATCTCTGGACAAATTTGAAGTATGTAGGGATGTGTATTTCTTTTGCAGGAGATTTTCAAGAAACTATATTCCAACAAAACGGTACCAGACAACTTTCAAGAATGGAATGAGCAGATCGACAAGTGCTCATGGACCTTCTAGACCTATTACGAGAAAACAACCCGTCAGTAATGAGTAATCATACCACCTTTCTTTAGGAACCCAACAACTAAAATGCTTTCTTTTGGTTTATGCCCACCTGTGAAAATGTTTTTTGACCTTGTTTGGTAGGGAGTCATTAAGACTGATTTTAGACCATGTATTGCAAATAATCTCACTCAAAATGAAAAATAAGCAATTGAATAACTCTGTCACAGGGATGACCTCATCATTAAAGAAGCAGAAAATGGGGGGATATTGTCTTGTGGCCCACTGATATGTACATACAGGAAGCCCAAAGAGTGTGTCAGAGACATGTAATTATGTTACCTTACTGGACAATCCCACCTCATGTTACCAACAACAATGGGATAGACTATTCCTTAATGTTCAGGTATGATCGCACAGAGAGAATATGACTTCCTATTTGTTACCAGTGATTCCAACATTCCTATATGCTACCGAAAGTCCATAAAAACTCTACCAAACCACCAGGTAGATCTATAGTAGCTGGCATAGGGAGCCTTAGTGAACCTTGTTGAACTTTCATAGACTACTTTTTACAGCCAAATGTGATTGCATTAGATTCTTATTTGAGATGGTGAGAATTTGTTGCAGAAGATAGATGGATTACACTACCCTGATGGTACCCTTTTAGTCACCTGCGACATTGAGTCACTTTGTGCCAACATAGCTCACCCCAATGCATTAAAAGCCATGAGGAACTTTTTAAAAATGGAGTCTGTGGAATTACAACCATTGCATGAATTCTTATAGCTGTTGAGATATTGAGTGTTTTTGTACTTCAAAACAATTACTTTGTATTCAATAATATATTCTGTAGACAAGTATGTGGCATGGCGATGGGCGCAAAATGTGCACCAGCAATCACAAACTTGTTACTTGGCCTTTGGGAAAAAGAGATTGTCTTTGGACCCTCACAAGAGAAGTACATGCCATAAATAATGGGATGGTGTGACGATTGAGTGCCACACCTCAGATGTCTGATTATTGGTGATCTGCGGAATCACCAAGAATGCAGACGCTATACCCGATTATGTGTGATCCGCAGAATCACCAATAATGCCAGTATAACAAGACTGAGAGCAGAGTGTGTAGTGATTGGTGTAACCGTCACTATAATGCTTTAATGAGACCTCACCAGAGGGGCTGGTGAGGTATAAACAGTACAACCTCCAGCAAGCTGGAGAAACAATACTGAAGAGGCTGAATCTCCCGAGGAGTGGATGATTCAGAATATACTGCAGGCAAATGAACACCCGAGGGGCGGATGAGTCAGACTGACTGCAGCCTACGAGATACAGAAATACTAAAATGACAGATACCTAATGAGCAGGTAATTAGGGCTAAACTATAGCCTAGCAGAGTTGCTTAACCAGCAGAGCTGGCACAGCTCATATCTCACCAGTGGCGAGGGCCCACTGGCAAGTAGAATGGTCAGACAGGCAGGGTTCGGCAACAGAGAGGTAAGTATCAGTACAGAATCGTGAAACAAGAGAATAGTCGGCAATCAGGCAGAAATTCAGCAACAGGCAGGCAGATAGGCGAAAGTACAGGATCAGAAGGCAGGATCAGGGTCAGAGTAATAGCCAAGAGTCATACACCGGAGATCAATACAGAAGCAATAACCTAGTGGTGTGTACCACCTGGCCAACAGCAAAGTACCACCGGTGGCAAGCGTACCACAGGTGCAAAACCCTGGTCTAGAGAGATTAGCCTGTCTAATTAGGCCTGATCAACAAGTAAACAGCAAGTGTAAATTAGGGCTGTCAGGTGTGCCACTCTATGCCATAGTTTGGGCTAATATGTAAACACAGGAGGTTAACCCTTTTGTGTTCCTAGGACACCAGAAAGTAAACACTGCAGGCTTTTGTAAGATTTCTGTAAGTTGTAACAAATAAATGTTTTTCTTTAAAGTTATGATGCTGTTGCTTATCACCTTAGAGCAGAGAGGAAGCTCTCAGTTTAGGTCCGCTTCAAAAGCTGACAGAACCAATAGGTTTTGGACTAGTCCATCTCCTCACGATGGAGTCTCAGGGTTTCCCTTTGTTTTCAAAAGCATTTGCTGAACAGCCATTGTTAAGTCTGACTGCCAAAATAGTGTGCGAGTAGGGATGCTGGCTGGTCCTATTTTGGCAATTAGACTTAGCAACTGCCATTTAGGAAATTATTTTAAAACACAAAGAAAACCCTTTGTATCCCCAATGAGGAACTCGACTAGTCCAAAACATGTTGGTTCTGAAAGATTTTAACCCTCCTGGCGGTAACCCGCGCAGGAGGATTTCTCTTGTTTTTAGAGATAGCCAGTTTTAAATTGTGCAAATCATCACAAAGCGTCATGCAAATCTAGCCTCCAAAACACAAAATGAGGTGGTAAATCAGCATTCAACATTAAGGACCTCAAGGCATGTGTTTGCAAAATAAATAAAGGAAACAACTGGAAAATGATAGTTGAAAAATGGAAGTTGAAAAATGACAGTTGGAAAATAATGGCAGTTGAAAAACAGTTGAAATTTGGCTATTGGAAAATGACAGTTGAGAAATGGCAGTTTAAAAATGACAGTTGAAAAACAACAGTTAAAATTTGGCAGTTGGAAAATGACAGTTAAAATTTGACAGCTTGAAAAGGGCAGTTAAAAAACAACAGTTGAAAAATGGCAGTTAAAATTTGACAGTTGGAAAATGGCAGTTGAAAAATGACAGTTGGAAAATGGCGGTTGGAAAATAACAGTTGGAAAATGGCAGTTGGAAAATGGCAGTTGAAAATGGCAGTTGAAATATGACAGTTGGAAAATGGCAGTTAAAAATGACAGTTGAAAAATGACAGTTGAAAAATGGCAGTTAAAATTTGACAGTTGGAAAATGGCAGTTGGAAAATGGCAGTTGAAAAATGACAGTTGGAAAATGGCAGTTAAAATTTGACAGTTGAAAAATGACAGTTAGAAAATGGCAGTTAGAAAATGGCAGTTAAAATTTGACAGTTGGAAAATGGCAGTTGGAAAATGGCAGTTGAAAAATGACAGTTGGAAAATGGCAGTTGGAAAATGGCAGTTGAAAAATGACAGTTGGAAAATGACAGTTCAACTTTTAACTGCCATTTTCCAACTGTCATTTTTCAACTGCCATTTTCCAACTGTAAAATTTTAACTGCCATTTTCCAACTGTCATTTTCCAACTGCCATTTTCCAACTGTCAAATTTTAACTGCCATTTTCCAACTGCTATTTTCCAACTGTCGTTTTCCAACTGTCAAATTTTAACTGCCATTTTCCAACTGTCATTTTCCAACTGCCATTTTCCAACTGCCATTTTCCAACTGTCATTTTTCAACTGCCATTTTCCATTATGTAATTTTCAAACTGCCATTTTCTAACTGTCATTATTCAACTGTCAAATTTTAACTGCCAATTCCCAACTGTCATTTTTCTACTGCCATTTTCCAACTGTCATTTTCCAACTGACATTTTCTAACTGTAATTGTCCAACTGCCATTTCCCAACTGTCATTTTCCAACTGCCATTTTCTAACTGTCATTTTCCAACTGCCAAATTTCAACTGCCCTTTTTTAACTGTCTTATAAACTGTAATTTTCCAACTGTCAAATTTCAACTATTTACCACTACTACAGTGAAAAAAGTGAGCAGTTGAAGGAGAAATTAAGTGAGAGGCATATTGAGGCTGCCATATTTATTTCCTTTTAAGCAATGCCAGTTACCTGACTATCATGCTGATCCTCTGCCTCTAAGGGTGCGTTTCCACTTGTGCGGTGCGATATGCTCGCGGAAAATGCGTCAACGAATCTGCATACGGTTGTGGATTCGTTGACGTTTTCATGCGGATTTTCACGCGGAATCGATCGCGATTTTAACAACGCGATTTTAACCATGTCAATGCCGGCAAGCATTGACATGGGTTTTTAAACGAAATTGCATGCGGAAACGCTGGGAAAACCGCAAGACTCAAGTGCTTGCGGTTTTCCTATTTAGTTACATGACCGACGATTCGCGTGCGGGTGTGCGGCGTGCGATTCTGACGGCTCTGCAGTGCAGATTTTTTCTGCAGAGCGAGCCGCACAGAATTCCTGACAAGTGGAAACGGTGCCATCCACTTGTGTTGGTTGAGCGAATCTGCATGCAGGAAACGCATGCAGATTCGCTCTAGTGGAAACGTACCCTAATACTTTTAGCCACAGCTCCTGAACAAGCACATGCAGATCAGATGTTTCTGACATTATTGTCAGATCTGACAAGGTTAGCTGCATGCTTGTTTCTGGTGTGATTCAGACACTTCTGCAGAGACATAGATCAGCAGGGCTGCCAGTCAACTCATACAGTTTAAGGGCTCTTTCACAGTGCGACGTTAAAGTCGCACGTTACAACAACATGTAACGCACAGTAACTTACAGCAATGAAAAATCAATGGGCTGTTTACAGTGCAGACGTTGCGTTGGTGTCTAACGCTGCACGTTAAATGAAAGTGCTGCATGCTATGCGTTATACACGTTTTTAGCTGTGTTAGACTGTTTGCACATGTTCAGTAACGTTTTCTTTTTTTTACGCATGCGCTGTTTTCGTTCTATCACTGTGCGTCGAAAACGGTGCACCAAACACAGGGCTAAATAACGTCAAAGTTATAGTCTTTCAATGCCTTGCATTGGGGGCACATTATGCGACCTTAACGTCGCACCAAACGCAACGTCTTACTGTGTAAAAGCCCTAAAAGGAAATTAATATAGCAGCCACCGTATTCTTCTCACTTAAAGGGAACCAGAGAGGAAGCACCCTTGTGTATTTTACCATGTATATCAGTAAGAACATTAGAGAAAACACTTACCATGCTCTCTGTTTCCTCCTCACTGCTAAAAGTGTCTGTTAACAGCAGTCACAAGAATCCCAGACTGAGCAATTAAATCTGGCTTTGCTGGGAATGATTATTGCTGAGTCATTATAGCAAAGCCACAAGGGGGCAGGCTTGGGCTTGAAATAACACTACAGAAGACAGACTTGGCTATAATCTTTCTGTAGCAAAGCTAGACGGAGCAGCCTGACTTCTCAGTCAGGGATTCTTATCAGACGTGATAACAGTCAGATTACACAGAGAACAATGAAACAAAGGGCAGATTAGGTGTTTACTGTCATGTTCCCACTGATTTATAAGGTAAAATACAAGAGGGTGCTTCATCTCTGGTTCTCTTTAAGTTGCCTTTAAAGGAGTTATTTTGCATCCTAAGAATCAAACAAGCTGACACTTACCTGGGGCTTCTATTGGCCCCCTGCAGTGGTAATGTCTCACGCCGTCCTCTTCCGATGCTCCGTTCCCCGCCGCCGGTCCTGGTGTAATCCCACGAGTTATTACACTGCGGCTGTGCAGTAAGCTCCCGATGACGCGAGCAGGAGCTAACATTATTCGTCTGTTTTAGACGAATATTAAACCGGGACTGGCGGAAACAGAGCATCGTAGGAGGACGGTACAGGACATTACAGCTGCAGGGGGCTGATAGAAGCCCCAGATAAGTGTCAGCTTGTTTGATTGATAGAATCCCACAGAACCTCTTTAAAGAAGACCTAAACTCAAGCACTGCAGTCAAGGAAAACAAATACTATTGCGCATGCGCACACACCGACAAGGAGAACTTTGTGGCTCCCAGAGCTGGATCCCTTTTACTGTGGAGGAAGGGGGAACCCTCTTTAGGATACAAAGGCCTCCCCTTCCCTGAGGTAAGTACCCCCCAGGGCACTTTTTTCGTACAAGTACACTTTAAGAAAATAAGAGGGTATATGGGAGGGGAAAAGTAGGAGGCATTGGTGGGGAAAACGACTACAATTAGATTGCAAGCCTACATATTGTCAGTATAGGCAATCTGTAGGTAGATTGCCAATATAGGTAGCCTTGCAAGTTCCTCTCCCCCCCTCCCCCCCCCCCGCATACAGAGCCAGATTAAGACCACACAGGGCCCCAAGCAGAGCAATACATTTGGGGCCCCCCTCCTCAGCCACCCTGTTTAAAGGATGCCCCCCTCCCCCAGTATAGGTGACCAGATGTCTCTGCAGTATAGGTAGTTGGCTATCCCCCTACTATAGGTAGTAGCCAGATGTCCCCCCAGAACATATAGCAAGACAACTCCCCAGTAAAGGTAGCCAGATGTTCCCCCAGTATAGGTAGCCAGATGTCAACAGATGTATGGCCACTTTAATTCCCCAAGGCTTATTCCTCCCCCCACTCACTTATGTCCTCCCCTTTGGCACCATCTCCCTCTGTCAGGCCACACATCTTTACTGATCTCCCTCCTGGCACCATGATCCCTGGCTCACTGAGGGCTCTTTCACAGTGCGACGTTAAAGTCACACGTTATAAAATACTTTAACGAAAAGCACTACAAAGTCAGTGTGACATTCACAGTGCACACGTTGCGTTAGTGTGTAACGTGTAGCGTCATTAAAAAGTGCTGCATGCTGTGCATTTAACAATGAATCTGCTGGGTTGTGTGTTGCACATGCTCAGTAATGTTTTTTCTCCTTTTTTAAAATGTTCCTCATGCGCTGTTTTCGTTCCATAGTAAATACATTTTGTAACGTGTGACTTTAACGTCACACTGTGAAAGTGTATATGCGTTGCGTTAGCGCCGCGTTGTGCGACCTTAACGTCGCATCAAACACAACGTCCTGCTGTGTTAGTAGCCTCATGCTAATTTCCAAAGTTTCGATACCCCTACTTCCATCACTGTTTCCCCCCCCCCCCCCCCCCTCAACATCCATGCCTTTTTGGTATTCAGTGGCAGTGCATCACTGTCTGCACACAACCCACTTTACTATAGTATGAAACCTTATAGGCCACATCCATACTCAGTACTGACAGGTGGAAAAGCCATCATGATTCGATCATAGTGAAATAATCTGTCAGTAACAATTGATGCATGTATGGCCAGCTTTAGACTATGGTTTCTAATAAGATTGGAGAAAGGAGAGAGAAGACAAAGCAGGTGGTTTTGGTGCACAACGCTCAGCACCGGTTACCCAAACCAGGATCCCCGTAGCAGCAATAATATGCTGCGTGGGGCACGTGAGGGAAATTCGGGGCTCTGGTGATTGCCGCACCCCAAATTACACCTCCCTCAGAGTGGTGACGACTTGGAGTGGGAATGGTATTTATCGCCACTGGGGAGATTATTGGGAGCAGGAAAAGCCGTCATTCGGCGCTCCTGGCGCCCAACTCACCTACAGCGTACAAATACTCAGGGCTCAGACACACTATAAGCGATTTTCTGAGCGCTTTTAGCCATCAGAGCTTTCTGAGAGCGCTCAAATTGACTTACATTAAAATCATGGTAAAATCGTGATCACGGTAAAATCGCGATCGCGGCGCGGTAAAATTGCTCAGAAAAGTGCTTATAGTGTGTCTGAGCCCTTATGCAGAGAAGGGGAGAAACGGTGAGGAGAGAAAAGCTGAGAGGGAAGAAGATATTTGCCTCACCAGGATTGAAGGCCCTCAAAACTCACCTTTTCACTCTGGCCTACCACCACTCACAACTGCTCTAAACCCACAGCTGAACTCTGGTCCCCCTACCTCTCGTGTCCCTACCTTTTGTGTCCTACCTGATCATGCACCTCCATTACTGTAAACCCATGCTATGCATTTGAGTGAACCTAACTTGCCTAATCTCCATGCTTCATCCAGTGACTGACTAAGCATTACCTTGTACTCATACTGTGCTGTGTGATCTGGTTTTCTTGTATTCCTGTATTGTCATATTGCTGTATGTCACCCCTAGATATTGTCTGTAACCTAAATTAATGTCCAGCGCTGCGTGATATGTTGGAGCTTTATAAATACAATAAATAATAATAATTGTACTTTTATTTAGCTTTCCTGTATGACACAAGAAGACACAAACACCCAGCATGAGGGGAAGAGGGAAACAAAGGTGAATGAGGGAAGGCTGGTGCACATCAAGAGCAATTTGAAAAGCGCTTGGCTAATGTTACCCTATGAGAGTGTTCCCACAGTGGCATTGTGTTTTTTTCAAAATCGCAAGCATGCCGCATGTAGCTTTTTTTGGAGCAATTCATTCAAAAATCGCTCTCAAAAAATCACTTCACAAAATCGCACTCCCAAATTGCTAGTGATTGCTATTGCGATTTTAGGGTGCACTAGCCCAGAGATAGGAGAGAAATTGAGAATAGCCTGAGATGGAGCAGAGAGCTTCTCTGTATTGCAGTCCCACATCACACAGAGGCTACTTGCCTGTAATAGGACTCCTGTCCAGTCTCTCACACAAGTCAGAAAGCAGCCCTCCAGGAGTCTAGGGACTGTCAAAAACTTTTCAACTTGTTTAACACCTTATCCACACATGCACTCATTATAACAATGGGGAGAGACCAGACAGATATTTTCCCACAGACCCTCCAGGCAAGCTCTACATCATGCTGTGTATATTTACCAGCTTACCTGCCCTCTAATTGCACTTTTATCAGCTAGCCTAGTGCTTCACATTGCCTTACAACAACAAATCTGAATACACCAGTGTCACGGAATAGCTGTGAGAAACGCAGGTGAATCTAGAGAATTCACAGTCGCTTTCCTGATCACTCCCTGTCGGATCTGTGCAGTCATGCAAGCGATCAGAAAACGACACTTTTGTGTTTTTTAATCCAGAGACCTGTTCCCCTGTGAGCAAAGCATTCCCCTCAGGAATGTCGCACGTGGCTGGATTCCCTGCAGGGTTGCTCCTTTTCCCCCACAGCCAGATGGCCCTATGAAAAGAGAAAGGAAACTGGCTCTCCAGGGGGCCATGACAAAGCAGCCAGAACAGCACCGACCAGGCAGATAGGAAAACCTGTGGGATAGGGTTTCTTACCTATTAAATGGAGACCGCACAGCTATAAAATTCATATAGTCTTATTCGTTAAAGTCTGCCCATCGTGCTGATATGAAATTCATTGTGATAGTCTGTCCGGTTATTGAGGTATGACCCTTCTCAGGAGCCTGACCCGCTGGCTTAGCCATGTCTGATGTCATATTAATCTGTATTTTCCAACAAGTATGAATATCTTACCCCCCTAAATATAACGTGTATGGTTCAGGAGTTACAGCATTTCATAAGTTTAGCCCTAAAATCTCTCAGAGGGAATGAACTGTCATTTGTTGGTAACTCAGAGGGGGCTGGCATTGACACACCCCCAAACCAGCTTCATCAAAAGCACAGGGCCAGCAGGCGGGCTTCAGTCCTCCAAATTCCACCTTCCTGAGAGCACATTGCCAGCCAGAGGACACATGGTTGGCGGCCATCTTGATCGGCCATCTTTGCTGAAACTGAACAAAGGACATCTTCCATATTGCTTGGATTTTAAACTTTGCTGAACTGAACAAAAGGACCTCTACAAATTTTCCCACTAAAGGACATCTTTCCAGGAACTAAGTATTTTTTCTCCCTTCTTTTATTTTTCATATTGGCTATTACTGTTTTAATAATTGTTGATTTTAATAATTGTCTGTATATATTAATTATTTATATTGCTTTCAATAAACCGACGCTATCGTCAGTTGTTGTTCTAGCTACCCTATTATTCAGCATACACAGAAACTGTTCCCAGGTCTCTGAAGAGACGCTACTATTGTTTGTTGTTGGCTAGACAGAATACAGCGTGTTTTAACCGTTTTTATTCGCAGGATCAGTCAGGCAGTCGGGTCCACTGGCCCATATCAGTGGTGGTGGCAGTTATACCCTGGAATCGTGTGTAAGTTGTAATTACCGTAACTCACAGGCTCCCTTCTGGTTTGTCTGCGGCAAATTCCCAACGGTTCCTGCGCATTGACTGCGACCAGAGTTCGCACGATCCGTGCGCTGGCACCGTTTGGAAGGCCATTTGCGGTCTGACCACTAGGGCTTCCTGTAACAACCAGGCACTGGACCAGCCCTAAATCACTGAATAAAAAGTGGTCTGGGGGTAAATCCCCCCCCCCCCCTTCTCCCCTGTAATAGATACTTTGCTCCCCTCTGCTCACACTCTGCAAATTGCACCTTTTTAGCCGCCAGATAATGCAACAGCATGCCAAACTAACAAGATTCACGTCTGAGCATGGCTGTGGCCACACTCAGGTATAACTGGGGTGATAAAACTAAGGGTGAATGATCATGCTATCATGGAAGAAAATTTAACTACAGATGTACCTGTAGCCTCAGCCCTGGCTAGCAAGTAGTTCTGTTGTTTATTTTCAAAACATTTTTATTAGTGGAGAACGCTGGACAGAGATCACACAAATAACATTAGTCATTCCAGACCCCAGCCTGTGTCTGACAGCTAAACTAAGGAGGGGAATATCCAGGAGGAAACACTGTCTGTATGTGTCTTATTATCTGTTACGGAGAGCATTCCTGAAGACTTTGTTTTTAACTGACCATAAAGAGTTACATCAACAGGGGCAATAAATCTTTATTGGGGCTGCCGGGGCCCCTGACCTTTCACTAGAACAAAGCAACTGCCTCTGTTGCCTGGTGGATAATCCGGCTCTGCCGCCGGGAGACTGGGGCGCAGGATACACCTCGTATAGGGCTATTGCTGGAAGCCGAATTGCAGTGTTTTAAAAGCAACTTCAGCACTGTCTTCTGATGGCGCCGAAGTTACTGACTGTGCGCCGCTATAGCCAGAATTCTATTTCGGCCTATGATGGCACTGGCTGCGCCCAAATCTCCTGCACTGTTATTACAGTGCTCGCCCCCCTCCCCCCCTGCATAATTATAGGTAGCCTAGTCCCACCATCAGAGAGCTGAGAGCTAGGCAGTGACTCACCACAAAGTTCGGCTCTCCCCTTGCTCACTCCTTGCTGTGCTGCCCTGCGGAACAGTTCACACCTCAGATCATTGGTAAGCCAGTCGCAGAGAAGTGACAGTTAGGCAAGCGGTGCACAGTGACGGCGCGTATACTTCAAATACAGGAAGTGTTTTTTTTTGGGGGGGGGTCTTTTATATATATAACATCTTTGACATCGGGGCGAATGGTGCAATTCTGATTGCTATATGAATGGTGGCGTGTTGCGCGCTGCCTCCTGTGTGTAGGCGCTGCTCACACGTCCACTAGGAATATCTATCGGATGAGATCCATATAGGGGTTTGTAATGTGATACCTACTGCTGCTCTAAATTAAAATGATGTTTTAATAGTGTGTACCATCTAATAATAATAAAAATAGCTTTATGTTATCTTGTCCGTCCTCTATGGGTAAGCGCTGACATAACGCCTCACATAGGATCTTATTTTAATAATAGGCGGGTTTTAAGGGAGGGGCGGATAAGTAAGGAGGGAATATAACCTCTGGTCTCTCTTTGTGACATATGCCCCTGATGAGTCATTCTATATGACGAAATGCATAGGGCGGAGCTACGTCACATGACCGGCGGTTTCAGGAAGTCACAGGACGCGAGGATCTGAGGCTGAGCGTGTGTGAGCGGCTACCCGGGACTGCAATTGACACATGTTTATATGCGCTTACGATTATCTACGCTTGTGAGTGTAAACCTTCTTTTTACAATTTTTATATTAAATGATTTTACACTATATGGCGCTCTCTGAGTTTTAGATCCTATACGCATTGGAGTGATCCCTGCCACCCCCTACTTATGCTATATATCCATACCTCCGGATTGTTGGGAGGCTAACTGGGTGAGTGCTGGCGCATTGGGGGGAGTGTGTCCCAGCACAGGTGGTGTGGTTTTTTCACTCTGGAGTGGTGAAGGGAATATATTGCAGTAACTGGATTACGCTGTGTCCCCTTCTTTCTTGTTGTTTCTATGACGTGTTGGCTGACCAATTGAGGAGAGAAAGTGACTGAATCCCTGGGACATTCAGCTGGACGTATTCAAGCTGCTGGATGGTGATTTGTGTGAACTGAACTCTCATTGCTATAAGCCACAGAGCGCAATCTGCTATCACTACCTGCCTGCCACTACAATCTGCTATCACTACCTGCCTGCCACTGCAATCTGCCTATCACTACCTGCCAGCCACTACAATCTGCCTATCACTACCTGCCTGCCACTACAATCTGCCTATCATTACCTGCCTGCCACTACAATCTGCTATCGCTACCTGCCTGCCACTAAAATCTACCTATCACTACCTGCCTGCCACTACAATCTGCTATCGCTACCTGCCTGCCACTACAATCTACCTATCACTACCTGCCAGCCACTACAATCTGCTATCAATACCTGCCAGCCACTACAGTCTGCTATCACTACCTACCTTCCACTACAATCTGTCTATCACTATCTACCAGCCACTGCAATCTGCCTATCACTACCAGCCTGCTACTACAATCTACCCATCACTACATGCCTGCCACTACAATCTGCCTATCACTACCTGCTGGTCACTACACCTGCGGTGATTGGCAGCGATCTGCATCGGCCCGGAAGTCTGTTTATTTTTATTAAAAAGTTGGTGTCGTGGCACGCATGCCCAGAACCGAAAATATTACAATACGCTTCCGCTTAACTGAAGCAGGAAGTGACTGCAAGCTAGGCTGGTGGCCAGACAGGGAACATTGTGTACTAACGCAGTGTTCCCTCAAGGCCTGTTCTTGGCGGCACGATGCGCGCAACGCTACCGCCAGTTTGCAGTGTGAAACTAGCCTCAACTCAAGCTCTTTGTGGTTGTTTGCGATGCGGTAAATGTGGCATTTCGTCTGTCAGTGTGAACCGGGCCTAACCGTTACACTACCTGATTGACATGTACACACGCCAGACGTTTTAAAGCACATTATTCCACAAATTTAGGAATGTGATGTGATTTCTGCCCTATAGTGATTAAAACATGACTCTGGGTCAACTACTTATTTTTTGGTGGGACTTTTGCCATGGATCTCCCCTTTGGAATGCCACGTTCCAGGTGTTAGGCCCCTTTAACCTTCCTGGCGGTAACCACGAGCTGAGCTCGGGGTAAGAAAAACTAGCCAGGAGTGGTAATCCCGAGCTCAGCTCGGGGTAGCTAAAATATATACTCCTGTGCATTACCTGGGTCCCGCGATCGGGGGCGGCACCAAAGTTTAAAGGGACTCCGAGCTCACCCAAAAAAAGAAAGTTGTACTCACCAGGGGCTTTCTCCAGCCCAGTGCTGGTCGGGAGGTCCCACGCCGGCGTCCTGGCTCCTCTCCTTCTCCCCGCTCCGGAATGGCTGACAGGCCGCAGCCCAGGCGACACTCGGCTGCGTGTTGGGCTGCTCCTTCCGCGTATGACGCGGCTGACGTCACACGCCGGCCGCCTCGCGTCATCACGGCCGGCGTGAAAGTACTGCGCATGCGCGCAATAATCGCGCATGCGCAGTACTGTGGCGTGTGACGTCAGCCGCGTCATACGCGGAAGGAGCAGCCCGACACTCTGCCGAGTGTCGCCCGGGCTGCGGCCTGTCAGCCATTCCGGAGTGGGGAGAAGGAGAGGAGCCAGGACGCCGGCGTGGGACCTCCCGACCAGCACTGGGCTGGAGAAAGCCCCTGGTGAGTACAACTTTCTTTTTTTGGGTGAGTCCCTTTAAAGTGGACAGGGCAGAAGAAAAACTGAGAAATGTGCCCTGTATGTAGAGAGTTTAGCCTATCTAATTCCCTGTCTGGACCCCGATCTGTGGCACAGAACAGAAGGTAAATATAGAGAAATGCACCCTGTATGTATGTAGAGAGTTTAGCCTGTCTAATCCCACTTCTGGACCTGATCACTTGCACAGGACAGAAGGTAAACATACAGTAGAGAAATGCAGCCTGTATGTAGAGAGTTTAACCTAATTCCTCATTTGTCTCTAATTCCAAGTTGTAATTTGGTTTTTCCCCTGTGTCACATGACTGCCATGGCAGAGATGGCAGATAAGCTCATTTTAAAAGCACAGGATGTTAACAATATGGCCATTTGGTGCCAACTGCTTCTGAGCGAAGTGCTTCTGCTGATCTGCCTACAATCTTGGTTGTTCAATCTTACCACTTTCATGTAGTATAAGAGCTTATCCAATCAATCATTCAAGGTATTTTCAATCTGTTGGCCCTTATAGTACATAGATTTGGTAAACCTGTACAACTAAGATTTTATGGTGTGTGTTGAGCTTTACTGTTCCCAAATTTTGCCTGGATTTTGACTACTCTCTCTGCCTGCCGTCTGCACTGACCTCTGCCTGGATTTCGACTACTCTCTGCCTGACACCTGCACCTACCTCTGCCTGGATTTTGACTACCCTTTGCCTGCCACTTGTACCGACATATTCCTGGATGTTGACTGTCTATGCCTGCTGCCTGTACCGACATATTCCTGGATGTTGACTGTCTCTGCCTGCTGCCTGTACCGACCTCTGCCTGAATTTTGACTACTCTCTCTGCCTGCCACCTAAGAGGTCGGGAAAGAAGTCAGAAAAGAATCACGCTTCTACTGCCCCGATAGTGATTTCGCCCTCTGTGCCATTCCCTGTTTCAAAATATACCACACGCTGGAGTTATGTACATACTGTATAGTCTGGTGCCTTATTTGTACAGTTTCACTATTTTTTTAAGTTTATTCATAAGTTAATAATTTCAACAATTTTGTGTTCTATTCTTTTATTATAATGGGATGTCTACAATGCCTTTATTCTGTCATATTTTGGTGAGTTATGACTTAAAAAGTGAAGGCCTAAAATTCTTGAAAAAAATGTACTGCGTTTAGAACCATAATTCCAGAAAGAAATGAACCACCAGGGAGGTTAAATAACTTGTCCATCACTTTTGTGCCCAGAAACAGTCCCTCTAGGTTTTAGAATTTGCCTGCCCATTGAAGTCTATGGCAGTTCGCAAATGTTTGCGGCAAATTCACAAAATTTCAAGTTTGTGACATCACTAATCACTACCTGCAGGCCAATACATTCTGCCTATCACTAATGTAATAAAAATGCAATGTAAACCACTACTCAGGGATCATCCTTTAAGAAAACCTGTAACGACAAAAAATTCCCCTGGGGGGTACTCACCTTGGTAGGGGGAAGCCTCCGGATCCTATCGAGGCACCCCCGTCCTCTTGTGTCCCACGGCGGTCTCGCTCTGGCCCTCAGAACAGTGGGGATGTAAATATTTACCTTCCCAGCTCCAATGCAAGCGCAGTATCGGCTCTTCGCTCGGAAATAGGCGGAAATAGCCTATTGCTATCTCCTGCGCCTGCATAGTACAGCGGACCCAACAGACAGGGCCGGCCTTAGGTTTCACAGCGCCCTGAGCGAAACATGATTTTGGTGCCCCCCCCCCCTGTTTCAGCCTCTGTGCGCGTGCACACACAGTTTGGGATGGGCCCCTCCAACCTATCTGCCCCCCATCCCCTCCCCTGGGCAATCTACCACAAACAAAAAGATTATATAAATAGAGGCTGCAGGTTTAAATCTGGCCTCCCACAATGCAAAATACAGCTGCAAACAGTAGGCACTTATTTCCACCCATATAGCTGCTATTTATATGGGCCCATGACTGTTTCCCCTGGCCCGCATCACAACTGTCAAATGGAACATAGAAATTTGGGCGCCCAGTAATGGATTAAACTATCTCTCACACAGAAATCCCCCAACGCCTAATGCTGGGAAAACATGGTTTGTTTTTGAGCCATTTAGATGGCTTGATAGATATTTTCCGACATGTCCGATCTCCCACTCGATCGTTTCGCTGCTCGATTTGTGACAGCAGTGAATGGAAAAAGATAAGAAAAACGAGCGGAAGATAAGAGAATCGACTGCAGAATCAAGCAGCGAAACGATCGAGCGGCAAAAACGAGCCGTGTATGCCAAGCATAATGCAGGCACCCCCAGCCACAAAAGAGAAATCAGGCAGACAGCAGATCCATGCACGTATGCACACACACACACAATCTATATACACAGACACACGTTACACACGCACACAATCTATATACACAGCCACATGCTACACACGCACACAATCTATATACACAGACACACGTTACACACGCACACAATCTATATACACAGACACACGTTACACACGCACACAATCTATATACACAGCCACACGCTACACACGCACACAATCTATATACACAGCCACATGCTACACACGCACACAATCTATATACACAGCCACACGCTACACACGCACACAATCTATATACACAGCCACACGCTACACACGCACACAATCTATATACACAGACACACGTTACACACGCACACAATCTATATACACAGCCACACGCTACACACGCACACAATCTATATACACAGACACACGTTACACACGCACACAATCTATATACACAGCCACACGCTACACACGCACACAATCTATATACACAGCCACACGCTACACACGCACACAATCTATATACACAGACACACGTTACACACGCACACAATCTATATACACAGACACACGCTACACACGCACACAATCTATATACACAGCCACACGTTACACACGCACACAATCTATATACACAGCCACACGCTACACACGCACACAATCTATATACACAGCCACACGCTACACACGCACACAATCTATATACACAGACACACGTTACACACGCACACAATCTATATACACAGACACACGCTACACACGCACACAATCTATATACACAGACACACGTTACACACGCACACAATCTATATACACAGACACACGTTACACACGCACACAATCTATATACACAGACACACGTTACACACGCACACAATCTATATACACAGACACACGTTACACACACACACAATCTATATACACAGACACACGTTACACACGCACACAATCTATATACACAAACACACGCACACAATCTATATACACAGACACACGTTACACACGCACACAATCTATATACACAGACACGCACACAATCTATATACACAGACACACGTTACACACGCACACAATCTATATACACAGACACACGCACACAATCTATATACACAGACACACGTTACACACGCACACAATCTATATACACAGACACACGTTACACACGCACACAATCTATATACACAGACACACGTTACACACGCACACAATCTATATACACAGACACACGTTACACACGCACACAATCTATATACACAGACACACGTTACACACACACACAATCTATATACACAGACACACGTTACACACGCACACAATCTATATACACAAACACACGCACACAATCTATATACACAGACACACGTTACACACGCACACAATCTATATACACAGACACGCACACAATCTATATACACAGACACACGTTACACACGCACACAATCTATATACACAGACACACGCACACAATCTATATACACAGACACACGTTACACACGCACACAATCTATATACACAGACACACGCACACAATCTATATACACAGACACACGTTACACACGCACACAATCTATATACACAGACACACGCACACAATCTATATACACAGACACACGTTACACACGCACACAATCTATATACACAGACACACGTTACACACGCACACAATCTATATACATGGCCACACGCACGCAATCTGTATACACGGCCACTTGCACGCAATCTATATACACGGACATGCTACACACGCACACCCTATATACACACACACGCTCACCCTATATATACACACACACGCACACGCACACACACACACACACCCCTGTACACACACACACACACACACACAAAAGACACACACACACACACACACAAAAGACACACACACACACACACACACACACACACACACACACACTGTACACACACACACACACTGTACACACACACACACACACACACACACACACACTGTACACACACACACACACACACACACACACACACACACACAGCCGTTTTCAAGTGATACACACATACTTACTTATGCTAACACACTTTACACTTATCCTAACTTTCTGGCCAGAACACAGAAAATACATCCTAGCCACGGCAGACAGGACAAGACAAACCCTGTCTGTAGGGGATTACTCCAGAAGAAAGAAAAATACACACAAGTTCCAGCAGCCCAAATGGGGATTACCTCGCCACCTCGGACTGCTGCTGTATCCATCCTCCGTGCTTGATGAGGCGGGGAGGGGGGCTGATGAGGGAGTCCGAGCAGGAGGTTGGAGAAGTATGCCTCCTCCAGGTCCTAGTGCCCGCTGCTGCACCAGAGACAACAGCTTGCTCTGCTCGCTCGCAAATAGTTTTGTCCGCCTGGTTGTTAATGCCAGGAGCGCCCCCCTGGAAGCCGGCGCCCTGAGCGATCGCTCCGGTCGCTCAGGTCAAAGGCCGGCCCTGCCAACAGAGATCGGCTATTTTGGCCTATCTCCGTGACGAGAGCCACAACAGCGCAACCCACTGGAGCCAGGGAAGGTAAATATAGCAATCCTTGTCAGGCTTGTCGAGCGTGGATTGCTGGAGACTTCGGGGGAGCCAGCGCTGGATTGACTGCAGCGGAGCGTGAAGCCTCATTGGGACCCTGAGGCTTCCCCCTACTGAGGTGAGTACCCCCCAGGGGAACTTTGTTTGTTACAGAGTCTCTTTAATCATATCAAGATAGGCTTTATTGAACAGCTATGCAAAAAGACACAGAATTAAACTAACTTAAAATAAATAAATCCCTGCGGTCGGAGCGCTCCCACACATCACAATATGCAACCCACTAAAATTTGCCCATACCAGCTTTAAAGACATCTGGTAAATTCATGTGGGTATCTTGTCAGCCTACTGCAAGTGCCAATCTTCTTCTGCCATCCCCCTGCAACAATAAGGATACCATAGGATGCTCTCGCCAATCCTACTGCAACATCAAAGGTCAACTTGGATCCTGGGAGTCCTCCATAATTCTGGTGGTTGAAACATCCTGCACCAATATGCCGCTTGCTGTAATCCTGCCAGTGCCTGGATAGTGTATGTCAGGAATATAGCAGCTAGTTATGAGGCTGATCATGTTAGGAATACAGGAGCATATTTCTTTCATTTTTATATCTGCTGTATATTTGGTCAGAGGTGTAGGTATGTCAGCCAGCCTGGCTTGTGGAAGGTGTCACCTGGATAATGTCCGTATGTAGGTTAAATTTGCATTCAGGGCAGAGATCAAGGGAACTGCCATTGTCTTCATTGAATAGACCAGTCACCTTCAATAGACAAGGAAGGGGCTCATTAGGCCACTAGCAGTCACCTTTGATCTGCTGTCCCAGGTGTGATTGTCTGTGAAACTAAATTTGCTTTGTATTCCTGGGGTAGCAGGGTACTGCTAATTAGCAGCCATCTGAGGGAGAACAATAGCAGACAATCTCGGATGTGATTGTCTGTGTCTGTTTACAGGCAAACTGCTACCTGTAACCAAAATGCAATCTTTTGATGTATAGACTTTTACCTGGGGAAATTGGATGTTAAGAAAGTCTTTTGTTGTGTGTCTGCTATAATACACTTTTCACATGTGGATGTTAGATCTCTGGAAATCCAATTATGTCTTAGGATGTAATTAAATCTAGTTCCCCCCGTCCAAACAGGCTTGCAGCCTCAAGGCAAATATTCCATTATAAAAAGCAGGGGACAGATACCTAAACTCAGTCCTCTCCTGACAGTAGCTGCAGCTGGACTCCCGGCCCAAGCTAAGGGGCTCCTGGTCAAGCCAGAGCTGTGTCCGTCCACAAAAGTCCAAGGTTCTTCTATCTGGATCCCTGTATTTTGGTAAGCAAATCGCTTTGTGTGTATCTTTGTAAACTTTAAATTTTGTAACTTTTTATTTTGTTTTTTTGTAATCTTTTGTATATATTCTGTTCTGCATTGGTCCACTTTTTTCCTGGAATATTAAATTATTATTTAATAAGCTTGACTTCTGCTGTACTAAACTAACACTCATAGCCTAGAGGAGACTGGAGTGTAGCTGTGTATAAGTCCATGCCTAATTGTATGCTTGAGCAACACTACCATATGAAATTGTAATTGCATTGTGTGTATGAGGCACTTCTGTGCTCGACAGACGAGTGGGAAGTCTAACAGTAGCGTTCGGAACGACTGTTAGTGGTTTTGCTTCACTACAGTGTAAGATTGCAACTGTGTGTGTGTGCGTGGCGTTCTCGTATTCGGCCTACGAAAACGCAGATTGCGTGTTGAGCACTCGACAGCTGAGTGAACGTGTCTAGCAAACCGCTAGTGGTGGCAGTAAGGAGCTTTTGAGGGGTCACAGCCTTGTTTGCAGCTCGAATAAGGCTGCTCCCCGCTTGATCTGGTCAAACCCGCAGTCGGGAACCGTATACGCAGGCGTGCCGCGGGCCGGTTCCTGACAGTGTACTCTCTGCCTTTGACATGGGAGACCAGGGTCCTGGCAAGGACCAGTAAATATTCAGTAAAGAGTCCTTGGGCATGACTCCCTAACACTGCAGGGTGGCCTCTTGAGCGCATCCCAGTGGCTGCAGCTCTTGAGCGCTTTGAGTCTACGAGCAGAAAAGCAATATACAAATGTTTTGATTATTATTGGGGCTCAGTAGCTTTGCATTCATGCGGCGGATGCACTATGTTGCAGGTTCTGACAATGGGTTCAAACTGCCTGCGTAGCTTTTCAGGGACAGGCACGGCAGGGATGTAGCCCCGCCTACTGCCTATCACTACATGCCTGCTACTACAATCTACCTATCACTACCTGCTGGCCACTACAATGTACCTCTCACTATCTGTTGGCCACTACAATCTGCATATCACTACCTACTGGCCACTACAATCAACCGATCAGTACATGCAGGCCACTACAGGAGCTAATGACGCGTCATTGACGACGCCTCATTAGAAGTCGTCACTAGAGGAAGCTGCACGCAGAAGCCGGATGTCTTCAATCGCCATGGGCAAGCTGGAGGAGGTAAGCCGCTTCCACTACAACTGGTGCTGCTCACACGGGGGGGACCCAGAGATAAAGAGAGGAGAGGCAAGAGGGGGGAGACATCCACAGCGGGCACACAGGCAGGGAATCCCCGATGACAGCGGTTCGTATCGGCGGACGTTTGTAAGTCGGGGATTCCCTGCCTTTGCCGTATAAGACGCAGGGACTTTTTCTACCCATGTTTTGCGGAGAAAAAGTATATTTGCTTTTGTGCATGAGTAATATTGTCTATTTTCAAATTACAAGTTTCCAAAGTGTAGTTTATCGTGCCCTAAAAGCTGTCATTGCATTTTATTCAAACTGCTTTTTGTTATATATTAACATCTTCTAATGAGCTATTCTGAACTGTGTGTGTGTACCAAGTGAAAGGGAGCTCTCTGTGCTTCACACACTGTGTTTACACACATTGTAACAACATTGGAATGCAAACAAAGATACTGTTATCTCCAGTATGGATGCGGATTTGAACCTGAATAGCAGGATAAGGGGCTTTGTTTAACCATTTCAGTGATGTTCTACTAAAAAAAGATTCTGGGATATTAGCTTTCAAGCTGTGAGGAATCTTTTAGAGCAAAGTAGAAATGCTGGCTTTTAGACCACTTTAATAACATTTCATCGGTGCTTATTTTGTATCCAGGTCGCCAGTGATGTTTGAGTAACTTTAAGCCTCTAATTTTGGAGAGGCTTAAAGGGTACCAGAGGCTTCCTCGTCCTCTTCGACCCCACCGATCCAGTGCAGGGACCCTCCAAACATATTTGACAAGGGCCTGCCATATATGAACTATGGTAAGGATTAGATTATGAGCTCCTCTGAGGGACAGTCAGAGACAAGTCTACTTATACCAGTACTTTTTAAAGCACTGCGGAAGCATGGCCACGAAGAAGAAGAGGGCTCTGCCAAGCATCGGTGGTTGTATGAGGTTCGGGGAAGCCTCTGGATCATCCGAAGCCTTCCCTCTACTGAGATAAGGATCTAAACTGTAAGAAAAAAAAGTACCCCTGGGTGGTACTTACCTTGGGAAAGCGAACCCTCTGGATCCTAATGAGGCTTCCCCCCTCCTCCTCAGGCAGCTGTATCCAGTGCTGGGACCCCTGAGCAGTCCGGGGTAGAGCGGAGATCGGCTATTCCTGCCAGATCCCGAGCGGAGAGCCGCTACTGCATATGCACACCGATAAGCGCAGACACGGACATCTTCAGGGGCTCCCAGTGCTGGATCCTCTCTTCTCAGGATAAAGCGGGAAACCTCTTTAGGATCTAGAAGCTTCACCTTCCTGATGTAAGTACCCCCCAGGGGCATTGTTTTTCCTACAGATACACTAAGTATTTAACACAGGAACTGCAACGGGTACAACCAACTTTCTTACAAGTTGATGATATACAGGCATTACTCCTAAGATTCATTCATTGTTTTTATATGTGTGGTTAGGTATGGGACATTTATGCATGCGCAAGCACAATTCACTTTATTACCCACACAATAAATTTTATTGTTTTAGGACACAATGTACAAGTAGCATACAAACTTGAGTTAAATATAAAGTATAAAGTTCAAATTGACACATATAATGCATACACAACTTACACTTGGGGGGTTTAAGTGCACTTAAAGTTATTTATAGGATGCTTTATATCATTATCTTCAATAATGTTTTTTTTTAATCTAATTCCATTCTACACTATCCAATCCTAAGAAAAGAAGCAGATTTTAAACCTCCAGAGGTATAACTACAAGTTCTGATGCTCAAAACTTTCATGGGATCTCCCGGTACGACAACACACCCCTTTCTGTTCCACCTGTGATGACCTCCTTAACATAGGGAAAACCATGACAAATATGCAATTAACTTTTTCACCTGAGTTATCTCCAAGGACAGGGATCAGGAACCTTTTTAGCTGAGAGAGCCATAAACACCACATATTTTAAAATGTAATTTCGTGAGAGCCATACAATATGTTTCAAACTGGGATAGTAGGGCTCACCTCTCTGTTGCTATGGTGATGTGTATATAGTCGATCCTCCGGGCAGAGGAAGCATCAGAAACGTATTCAGCTTCTCTTGGGTTTCAGAAACATCAGCAATTTTTCCGAGAGCCAGACAGGAGAAATGCCGACTAACAGCTTGTACAATTACCTAGCTGACTTGGGGGTTGATTCACTTTGTAGGCCAAGATCACTGCACTTTGGCCCAATAGGCTGCCTGTTAAGTGACAGGCAGCCTATTGAGCCAATGAAAGTACAGGGATGTCTCTCTACAAAGTCACTGGACCTGAAAGGGTCTAGGGTGGGACAATTGGAGCGGCCGTTAGTTTTGGGGGGAGCGAGAGTAAGTTAGTAGTGCATGCTACAGCAGTAGTGCTCCTACTTTGAAAATGTTACTTGCTCTGCCACACTAAGCTGCGCCACTTGAGCAGTGTAGCTTAATGAATCAACCCCTACGGATTTGTCTGTGAGCCAGATGTAGCCATCCAAAGAGCCACATCTGGCTCCTGAGCCATAGGTTCCCTACCCCTGTGCTAGGAGATAATTTTCATCTTCTCTTTAAGCTAACTTTTAAGCATTTTTGAAAAAGTAGCCAAAGGTTAGTGAAAAAGTGCTATCAAAATTATTTTGAGTAATTTCTTGCTTACTGGTGGATTAAAAAGCATTTTATGACAAGGTATGAAAATATCACCTAGGAGAAAACTTTGGAGAAAAAGTGAATTGCATATGGGCCCCGGTGTCTTTCATCTGCTGCTGCACTAAGTTTCCACATCAGCACATCTTGAAACTCCAGTCTGCTTTGAAATCTTTTGTCTGGGAGAGACAATACAATACAATACAATAACATTTGTAAAGTGCTTTTCTCCCATAGGACTCAAAGCGCATAGTTGTGTCTCAGATTAATACAGGGTTGCAGGCTGGGTTGTGTTACAGAGGAGATAGTCCTCTCAGACCTTGCTGATGCAGTATTGATTTGATTTAGATCTTACTATTGTTCGCTCCCTTTGCATTTTGTAAATTGATAACAATAAACATTTATTATTATTAACCACCTTGGCAGTGGCGTACCTAGGGTATTTGACACCCGGTGCTGGATATCTACAGACACCCCCCCCCCCCCCCAAATAAAAAAGGTAAAGTAGTGAGCGTGACAGCTAGACAGTGGTAGGATTAGCTTGTATGATCCCCTGAGGACAGTCAGTGACATGACTATGTACCTTGTACAGCGCTGCAGAAGATGTCAGTGCTATATAAATACATTATAAGAATATGGTAGGACATTGGACTATGACTATGGTATGATTAGATTGTTAGCTCTTCTGAGGATAGACATGACTATGTACTCTATAAAATGCTGCAGAAGAGGTCAGTGCTATATAAATACATAATAATATGGAAGCACATTAGACTATGGTAGGATTAGATTGTGAGCTCCTCTGAGGACAGTCAGTGACATGACTATGTACTCTGTAAAGTGCTGCAGAAGATGTCAGTGCTATATAAATACATAATAATATGGTAGGACATAAGACTAGGACTATGGTAGGATTAGATTGTGAGCTCCTCTGAGGACAGTCAATGACATGACTATGTACTCTGTAAAGTGCTGCAGAAGATGTCAGTGCTATATAAATACATAATAATAATATGGTAGGACATAAGACTAGGACTATGGTAGGATTAGATTGTGAGCTCCTCTGAGGACAGTCAGGGACATGGCTATATACTCTGTAAAGTGCTGCAGAAGATGTCAGTGCTATATAAATACATAATAATAATATGGTAGGACATTACACTATGATTATGGTATGATTAGATTGTTAGCTCCTCTGAGGACAGTCAGTGACATGACTATATACTCTGTAACGTTCTGCATAAGATGTCAGTGCTATATAAATACATAATAATAATATGGTAGGACATTACACTAGGCCTCAATTCACTAAGATCATGCTGGAGATAATAAGGCAAGAGAGTTCCTTAAGTTACCTCCTCTGTAGTTAATTTACCTCCTCTGTAGTTAATTTACCTCCTCTGTAGTTATTTTCACATGCAGTTAATTAACAGCCTGTCTTTAACTCTGGAGTTATTTTAAGGATTGAAGAGTTAACTTAAAGACAGAAGAGTTAACTTTAGGCTTGCCTGAGGTAAAATGTTTCCTGAGCACTACATGCCTTATCACCATGGTAACAACTCTAGAAGAGTTATTAAAGACAGGAGATAATCTTAGTGAATTGAGGCCATAGCCTATGGTAGGATTAGAGTGTGAGCTCCTCTGAGGACATTTAGTGACATAATTATGTACTTTGAAAAGTGCTGCAGAAGATGTCAGTGCTATATAAATACATAATGATAATAAGGTAGGGAAAAATGCTAGGCATACACGGTGCGTTCCGGTGGCTCGATTAGTCACCGGATCGACTCCCGTGACGGCGCGTCCGCTCGTGTGCCCGAATCGATTACTGCTCATCCCGCTTATCTTCCGCTCTATTCCCTGCCATTGTCCGCCCGCAGGAATAGATCCATTCGTGATCGGACCTGTCGGATATTATCAATCGAGCACATCAGCGGCTCAATTGATAAGAAAGAAACGCACCGTGTATGCCTAGCATTACACTATGACTATGGTGGGGATTAGATTGTGAGCTCTTCTGAGAATAGTAAGGGACAGGACTATGTAAGGACCCTTTTACACTTAGCACAATCTGTTACGGTGCAATTACACCACAACTGCAGAGCAATCGCACCACAATGGTCCCAAAAGGTTGCATCGCATGGTACTGTTGCGGTATGACCATACAGTGGCGCGTACTTTACAATAAAAGTATGCCTCACCACCAGGTTAAGCGCGCTGCGCGCATGACGCACTGCAGTTATTGTGTCACCCCAATGAGACTCGCCACAACACGCTACACCGCAATCAGTTTGATAGTCACATAGGACTATCACTGCTTTTGTGACAGGATGCAGCGGCATAAGTGTGAAAGGTGACTAAAGTTCGACGTAAATGCCAGCACAATAACAATTATTATGGCACATAGTATTTTTAGGGGGGCCAGAAAATAAACAGAGAGAAGAAAGCTGAGGGGGATAGGGGAGTGAGGAAAAGATGGAAGATTGGAGAGACTGTATAGGCTATCTAGCAGGCCAGGCTGATACAGAACACTCAGCAGTCTCCATCCCCCACAAGTCAGGTTACATTAATTACAGCTATTCAGTCCTTGCTCACATGGCCAGCCCAGGTGGTCACTTCAGTGTCAGATAGCAGCCCTCCTGCAGAGCTCAAATCTCCCTGCAGCTAGGATGTGTGACAAGCTGCCCATATAGAGGGGACATGGCTCACTACACAGTGCTGAGCACTGGCAGGACAGCTCTCTGTGCTTCTGTAATCAGACACATAAGCACGTGTCTGATCCTCACAGCAACAAACTTTAAACTAGGAGACCCGGGAAGGGAAGTCATCTGAAGCAGAGACATTCACAGGGCTGTGACTGTGTCATGTATAAGCTGATCATAGCCTGCACTACTTTGTTTCCTCTGCTTCCATAATGTAAGAAAGTGCAGAACTCTGCAGCCCCTGTAATGACCTCTCCTCTGTATGTTCCTCTGCCAGATGTATCAGGCTACAGGCAACTCTTACCCTCCTATTTTTAATTAATGTTAGCTGGATACCTGCTCTGGAGTCATGTGATCTAGTGAGGATACAGGGTGATCTGTCACTGCACCATAGTGGACCCCACGGAGCTCAGCTCACACACTCTCTCTGGCTGCCGCTGCTGAAAGTTGTAAGGGATGAGTGGGCGGGCTCACTCCACAGTCTCCCTCTCTTTCATTGGCAGGAGAGAGGTGCCTGTGCAAAAGAGCCTTATGCTGATTGGAGGGCGGGAGAGAGAGAGGGAGGGACAAACAGAGGAGGATGCCTGGAACTTTTTCTGGCTCAGCCGCTCGTGGATCAGCCTCCCTGTACTGGGGGGCGCAGAGTGACACAATTTAGTGTCATTTGGATGGTTGGCAGCCCTGTTATGAACTAGTCTCTGGGCTGGCCTTTTTGACACCCCTTTGTAGGCTGACACCCGGTGCGCCACGCCCCCTGCCGCCCTATTAACAGAACGCCACTGCACCTTGGCGGTAATGACGAGCTCAGCTCGTCCATTACCGCCGTGGTGTATTTCTCAGCCCCTGGACGGTCTTTCTGGCCCAAATTTTCGGAGGGAGTAGTTGGCTAGCTACATCCCCCCTCCGATCGCCGCCAGCCCGCTTTGATCCCCCCCGATTGCAGCACTTTTTGCTTGCCCCCCCCCTCCCGGGAGCCCGATCTGGCGCAGCCTCTCCATAGCCCCCAGGGGTCGCTATGGGGGCGATCGGAACTGTGCATGGTCGATGACGTCAGACGTCATGTCCAATCGTCGCCATAGCAATGCCTGAAGCTATGGCAGAAGTCTCGGCCATTGCGGGATCGCGGGCAGGTAAATATCGTTGGCGGCGAGCGGAGGGGGGGAAACAGTGCTGGGGGACTTGGAGCGAGAGTGTAGCTAGCCTAGTGCTAGCTACACTAAAAAATTGCCTTTTAAAAAAAAAAAAAAAAAGCCACCTGCGGCCGCATGGCCACACGAAATAGAACGCCAGGGTGGTTAATATTTCTGAAAGCATTTTTGTTTACAGCATATTTTCACACCTGCCTAAAACTATTGCACAGTAATATATATATATATATGTATCATAGACCGCAGAACATGAGGTTTGGCTGGGTGCAGCGCTGCAGAGGCTTGGCCAGATACGGTGCACAGTTGAAGGAATGCTTTTTTAAGCAAAGAAAGCCCTGAGAATCCTCCATGAGGAGATGGACTAGTACAAAACCTGGTATTTTACTATACCAATCTGTTAATTATTAAATACTTTAACATTTTCTGTAATCGCTTTTACGCATTGTTTTATTATACAATAAACAATTAAAATTGTTTGTCTCAGTCTGAATATCTATGTAAAGAGTCCCGCTCTTCTGAGAGAACGTTACCAACTGTTTTATTGATATTTTTATACTTTGCTATCTTCAGAAAGATTGTTGAAATAACCCATTTCCTTACAGGACTAGCTAGTTTTTTGCGTGTTCGCATGCTAATGGGAGTTGGTGGAAGCAACCTGATCGCTATATGAGATTGCAGATTGTATCGATTGTACATACGGTTGAAATTGTGTGTGGCCTTACCAACCAATCCAAAAGGTTACTTTGCCTGCAGTGCTGAATGCCTTCAGAATTCCCCTCAGGGTCTGAATCTGCGGCAAATGGAACAGGAACTAGAGGGTGACATCACAGGGAGCGCCTAGCAAAACACAGCTGCCGGCTGAGGATACAGGGACATTCTACTTTAGCCCATGGCAGGGCTAAATATGGGCAAACAGAAACACTACGTGAAGTTACATAACAAAAACACATACTGTAATTTAAAATCAATATCCATTGCCTAACCCAGGCATTTTCAACAATTGTTTCTTGAGGACTACACAGAGGTTCCCTGGGACTTTGTCCTCTAGTGGTGGAGGCATCAGGAGGGGTTGTTGGCTCAACTGTGGGAAGAGTTTGAATAATATTTTCTTGGCAACTCTGTATCTTCTTTACTCATCGTCTGCCCACCACAGATTTCAATATCCCTTCTTATTCACCATCCACACAATAGTTATATGGGGCAGCACGGTGGCGAAGTGGTTAGCACTCTTGCCTTGCAGCGCTGGGTCCCTGGTTCGAATCCCAGGCAGGTCAACATCTGCAAGGAGTTTGTATGTTCTCCCCGTGTCTGTGTGGGTTTCCTCTGGGCACTCCGATTTCCTCCCACACATTTCAAAAACAGATAAGTTAATTGGCTTCTCCCCTAAATTGGCCCTAGACTACAATACATACACTACACAATATAGGCATATGACTATGGTAGGGACTAGATTGTGAGCTCCTTTGAGGGACAGTTAGTGACAAGACTATATATGCTCTGTACAGCGCTGCGTAAGATGTCGGCGCTATATAAATACTAAATAATAATAATAATATGACTGCTTTGGCACATGCGCATCATGCTGTGGTGATGAGCGGATGAGCGAGTAATGGGAGGCCGGTACTGAGGATGGATGTATAGTGGATGAAGACGAAATAGAAAAATCATGGAGGTAAGTATAACCGATATGCTCACGCCAACGTCTGCAAGGGGTGTTGACACAATATTATGCAATACTAAAATGACCGCACGAAAACCGGGTAATGTTTCAAGTGGATCAGCACCAATGGATAATGTTGACGTGCAGCGATCGCCCCTGGAGTGCACAGAGATATCCAAGCAAATAAGTTGTCAGGATCCGCACCGTCTAAAATCTTCTTTTATTTTAGCTCTTTAAAATATCATAACAGGCATAAAACTATGTGTATCACACTGCCATGACGCACGGCGTTTCAGAATAGCTCTTTCCTCAGATGGCGTCAGGTATACACTCAGATAACAGACAGAAAAGCCTCACTTATATAGTACCAAGATGGACCTGATGGAAGACTTCATATTAGCATAAATGCATATTCATGACCTTCACAAACCAATAGGAATGCATTATATGCACCTCCATAGAAACCAATGTATTAATAGACTGGAGACCAGTGGTGCTCAGCAGAGCTCGAATATTCGAGTAGCTCGAATATTCGAGCTTTTTTCCAGCTATTCGAGCTCGGTATTCGAGCTCCGAATAGCTGTAGCTATTCGAATGGGCTATTCGAGTACACTCGAATAGCTCATTCACTATTCGAGCTATTCGAGCAAAACGGCGCTATTCGAGCTCGGTACCGAGCTCGAATAGCGTCATAGCCCAGATTGATGTCCTTAGAGCCAATCAGAGGGCTCCCAGGCCCTCTGACGGCAGCCAATCACAGAGGGGGACTGTGAGAATCTGCTCAGCTGCCTGTGCAGACAGGCAGCGTTTTGACCACTGTTCACGTCTGCATTCTGCAGGTCTCTTTAAGAGATACTTTCTGTCAGTTTTGCAGCTTGTGTTGCTGAGGGATTTGCATACATTAGTCATGCAAATCCGTTACCTGCCTTCTTTTGATGACTGGCACTATAAGAGCATGCTGCTCCCAGAATGCTTCGCTGGTCATTTCCCTTCCATGGTCTGTTCCTGATGGATACTGCTGGAGTGTCAGCCATTGCTATCTAGTATAGTTAATTCCTGGGGGGTGCTTTAGGCTCCCCTTCTAGTCCAGTCAGGTTGTATTACCTGTTTTGCCTGTTCCGTCTGTCTTGTGTTTGGATCGTACAAGCCCTAGCGTTAGCGGCTGTGGATCCTTCTGATTGAGTCTGGAGTGTAGGTTGGAACAGCGGTTGTTTCTGCCTACCTCATCTGTTCTGTCTGCCGTGTGTTTGGATCGCACTCGCCCTAGCGCTAGTGCTGGGGATCCTTCTGTTCTGTCTCCTGGGATCACGCTAGCTACTTTTCGCTAGCGCTGGGGATCCTTCTGTTCTGTCTTCTGGGATCGCACTAGCCACTTTTCGCTAGCGCTGGGGATCCTTCTGTTCTGCTACTGTCTCCTGGGATCACGCTAGCTACTTTTCGCTAGCGCTGGGGATCCTTCTGTTCTGTCTTCTGGGATCGCGCTAGCCACTTTTCGCTAGCGCTGGGGATCCTTCTGTCGCTTGTCCCTGTTTTCGTGTGTCTATCTTGTCTGCTGCGCTTGCTGGAGGCTCGGTGAGGTAACCGTTAAGCAAGCGCTCGCGTCCTCTGTTTCATGTTTGTCTGTTAATGGTTAGTTAGGCGTGCTTGTCTCTATTGTGCTTATCACGTGGAGACCGCGCATAACCGCGTGCACTGTTGCGAATGAGTGCGGTGTTCGCGGTTAGCTAGCATTTGTTATTTTCCGTATCTACTTATTGTATTATTTGCTGTGCCTTTGCTACTCTCGTGCTCCGCCTTGCTGTAACCTTGTGTCACGTCTGGCGATCGCACCTCTCGCGATCGCGTTCCTGCTTCTTATCTGCTGTGGTGTGTGCACAGTCGCGGGTTGGCGACTAATTTTATGCACACACACACAATCTGTCTCTGTGCTCCCTCTCAATCACTTCTCTTGCGATTGCGTTTCTTCCCTTCGTACAATTCCTGTCTGGCGTGTGTGGTAGGGCAGAGGAGCTGTTCCTCTGCACTCCACAGCTCCACCTGCCGACAGGAATTTCCCTCTGCAGGTGCATAGCACCTAGCCTGGGCGTCCTCAATTATACGCTTGTGGAGGAAATCCGCCGCGTCAGCGCACGTCTGGTGCGCTGACCACGGAGACGATTCCGCAATCGTTACAGAATGTCCAGCCAAACCAAAATTCCCAGGGCAGAGGGAACCTTCGATTTTGTTCAGATGTCATTGCCTGAGGCAAAGGCATATGTGGATCCTATTATAGGTAGGATCGCACTTTACATTCAAGCAGTTAAAAAGTCTGTCCTCGTTCCTGACCCCAACCCATATGGAGATTACCTAGATACTGGGTTGTTTAAACCGCCATTTGCCTCATGGGAGATTGGGGCCTTGTTGGAAGAGTTTGATTTCGATTGGAAAGCCTTTTGTGATTTTTATATCGCAAAGAGCGCGGATGACCTGAATGATTGTCTCGACTCTATGTACCTTTTGATCGATTCTGATGAATGTGATGAGTGTGATGTGGATCTGGTGATTTATGTGTGGCAGACTATTTTGGACGAATTGCACACACACCAACCAATTTTTTCCAATAAAGAGACACCATTGTCACATGATTATTCCTGTCTTTCTGGGGTAAAGCAAGTGAGTTTGGACACTGTGCGACCTGAAATGAATGGGTGTGCCTCGACTGTGGACACCTGCGTGAATTCTGATGGAGTTTCTCCCGTTTGTTTAGAGGTTAAATCTGTGCGATCTGATGCTGGTCTCTCAGATGTTCCTGTCGATTGTGATCGGCGTGAGTGTGTCAGTTTTGTCAATGATTTGTGTGATCCCTTGTCATGTAAAAACAGATCTTCTTCTCTCAGTACTACTTTAAGATCCTCCATCTATGATCTTGCTATGGGGAAAATTCCCAAACTATGCAGTTTCAAGAGTAAAATTAATATGATTCCTCATGTTGTTGTCACAACTTCCCCTAACATGGTTCAGTATGAATGCTCAGACCTAGTCAGGTGTGAATGGGAGCCCCCGTTCCAGAAAAAACAGCTCGAAGCGTTGGCGTATGAATTGGAGAACGATTCAGAGTCGTTTTGTGAGTACTACATTGCCAGAAGTGAATCTGTCTTGAGAGCATGTATAAGTTATGCTTCCGCCTTAAGAGAAAAAAAGGGGTGTGAATTTGACTTTGTGAGTCCGCTGATTTGTATGTGGAAAATGATTCTGAATGAACTACGTGTACGTCATTCAGGTGACGTTTTTAAAGGTACATTGTCAGCTGGCATTTCTGAGATCCAGCAATCCAGCTTGGAGACCTCAGAATCCCTGTCTTTGGAGTGTTCGGTTTCGCAACCTAAAGCGATTGTGGATTCGCAAATTTTGCGTTCTGTCTCCTCGGATTCGACATCGTTGGCCGAGTCTAAGAGTGAGACAGCACTTTGGTTTTGTGAACCTGATACTGAAGCACCTTTGCTCTGTCCAGAGAAGATGTCTCTGAGCCTGCCCTGTATCATGAATAAAGACATTATGTCCACTCGCATTGACATTTGCGAGTCTGATTCTGAAGTAAGTACTGACTCTCCACCCAGTAATCTGGATGAGTCAATATTACCTTGTTTAAAATCTCCTGCAGTGTCCCTAGAGGCTCGTCTAGGTATTGCAACCATTGTTACCTGTTTCTCTGCTATTTTGGAATTGCAGTCTGGTTTGACTGCTATGGAGGAATTTCCCTGCAATGAAACGAAACTCAGAAGGCCAGAGTTAGTTTCACTAGATATTTCTGTGTATTCCTGTCCTGATGATGAAATTCAGTCTCAGTTTATGGTGGAACCATTCCTGAGACATCTGCCCGGTTCAGAAAATAAAGTTCAAGCTTTGCCCTGTAACACGGATAGTTCAGAATCCTTCTTAGGAAACTTGAAAAAGGATGTTCGTGAGGTCCTGTCTGACCTCCTGGAGATCTCCGAGTTCCGCCCAAGGGGTGCAGAACTTGTAGGAGACGTCTCCTGCCCCCCAAGTCCTTCTGAGGTGTTGCCCTCTTCAGTAGGCATTGCAGCCTTGCTGGCTACCTTTTCAGCTCTGATGGAGCTTCACGCCTGTGTAGTCAATGATGATATTATTGTCACAGAAATTTCTGAATTTGTATCCGAGTCTTCTTTTGAAAGTCCAGTGCCTGTGACCTTCACTCATGATGATTCTCTGCCCGGTACTAGTTTTGGTCTTGACGTGCCGGACTCTGAGGTTGGCAGTTCCCCGACATGTCCTGAGGTTTCTCCTGTGCTGGTGTACCCCAGTGTGCTCTGTGACCCAGAAAGCCCAAGTGTGCCTCGGTTACCAGCGTACTCAGATGCTTCCTCGGTGGAGACATGCTCTCATATGGCCTGCCTGCTTGCATGCCCAGAAGTGGTCCCTGAAAGTCTTGATCTTGATGGGTGTCCTCGTAATTCTGAATCCGGAATTGTCATTGGTTCCATGGGGGTTCTTGGTAATTCTCCATGTGAGCCTGGTGATTGTTCTACCCTCTTGGGATCTCTGTGGAGCTTCAAAAGGTTCTGGAAGATTCCGGGAGAGATTTTGCTTGGTACCCTGGATAAGATCAACGGTGGCTTTTGTGTTTTAAGGGACACTTCGAACAGGTATTGTGGCAGGTTTGGTATTTTCGGACGCTCCTTGGAAGGTGGTGGGTATTGTCTGGAGGGTGTTGATGGCTTCTTCTCTGGCGTTCACAGTCCTGATGGGTGTTATACTGAGACTGGTAGTACTGATGGGCATGTTTCGGTGGCTTCTGTTTCCGATGAGGTCGGTTTCGGGTGGACTGACTCTGGAATTGGACCTTGTCGGGCTGCCCCGACCTTCATGAGTCTTCTGTTAGAATGGTTTGGAGATATCAGTTTTGAGGGTCGTCTGGAATTCGACCCTAGAAGGGGGGGTACTGTGAGAATCTGCTCAGCTGCCTGTGCAGACAGGCAGCGTTTTGACCACTGTTCACGTCTGCATTCTGCAGGTCTCTTTAAGAGATACTTTCTGTCAGTTTTGCAGCTTGTGTTGCTGAGGGATTTGCATACATTAGTCATGCAAATCCGTTACCTGCCTTCTTTTGATGACTGGCACTATAAGAGCATGCTGCTCCCAGAATGCTTCGCTGGTCATTTCCCTTCCATGGTCTGTTCCTGATGGATACTGCTGGAGTGTCAGCCATTGCTATCTAGTATAGTTAATTCCTGGGGGGTGCTTTAGGCTCCCCTTCTAGTCCAGTCAGGTTGTATTATCTGTTTTGCCTGTTCCGTCTGTCTTGTGTTTGGATCGCACAAGCCCTAGCGTTAGCGGCTGTGGATCCTTCTGATTGAGTCTGGAGTGTAGGTTGGAACAGCGGTTGTTTCTGCCTACCTCATCTGTTCTGTCTGCCGTGTGTTTGGATCGCACTCGCCCTAGCGCTAGTGCTGGGGATCCTTCTGTTCTGTCTCCTGGGATCACGCTAGCTACTTTTCGCTAGCGCTGGGGATCCTTCTGTTCTGTCTTCTGGGATCGCACTAGCCACTTTTCGCTAGCGCTTGGGATCCTTCTGTTCTGCTACTGTCTCCTGGGATCACGCTAGCTACTTTTCGCTAGCGCTGGGGATCCTTCTGTTCTGTCTTCTGGGATCGCGCTAGCCACTTTTCGCTAGCGCTGGGGATCCTTCTGTCGCTTGTCCCTGTTTTCGTGTGTCTATCTTGTCTGCTGCGCTTGCTGGAGGCTCGGTGAGGTAACCGTTAAGCAAGCACTCGCGTCCTCTGTTTCATGTTTGTCTGTTAATGGTTAGTTAGGCGTGCTTGTCTCTATTGTGCTTATCACGTGGAGACCGCGCATAACCGCGTGCACTGTTGCGAATGAGTGCGGTGTTCGCGGTTAGCTAGCATTTGTTATTTTCCGTATCTACTTATTGTATTATTTGCTGTGCCTTTGCTACTCTCGTGCTCCGCCTTGCTGTAACCTTGTGTCACGTCTGGCGATCGCACCTCTCGCGATCGCGTTCCTGCTTCTTATCTGCTGTGGTGTGTGCACAGTCGCGGGTTGGCGACTAATTTTATGCACACACACACAATCTGTCTCTGTGCTCCCTCTCAATCGCTTCTCTTGCGATTGCGTTTCTTCCCTTCGTACAATTCCTGTCTGGCGTGTGTGGTAGGGCAGAGGAGCTGTTCCTCTGCACTCCACAGCTCCACCTGCCGACAGGAATTTCCCTCTGCAGGTGCATAGCACCTAGCCTGGGCGTCCTCAATTATACGCTTGTGGAGGAAATCCGCCGCGTCAGCGCACGTCTGGTGCGCTGACCACGGAGACGATTCCGCAATCGTTACAGGGACCCTGGCCAGCCCCTACCCTATAAATAGCGGCCGCCATGTTAGGTTTCTCCGTGCTTGCCTGAGACTTGCATAGAGAGAGAGTTGCTCCTTTGTGCTTTGGCTTAGCAAGAGCTCTATTGTGGTCATTTACCTAGCGTTTTTGCTCACATACACCTCCTATACACACCTATATTGTTGTTAGTTATTTAGACATTGTATTTTAGTTAGTAGCTTTTGTGTTACATAGAGACAGGCCAGCTGCTGCAGGCTTACAGCTTTAGGCCTCAGGGCCTTGCCTGTGTGGGCAGCTGTCCTCCTGTCCTCTGTTTATTTCTCTCTATTCTATACCAGTATTTCTGCTGTCCTTTACTACTGATTGTATTAGTATTGTAGTTATATACTGTAACTGTACTAGGACACTCACTGTCACTGTTCATAGGCTACTAGCTGCTCCTGCGTGTGTGCACTCACTTTCTGTGTACACACTACACACACTCTATTTCCAAGTTCTGATAACTGATTGATTATTGTAATTGATTATTGTAATTAGTTAGTTGTACTTACTGTTACTACTTACTGTACTAGGAGTCTAGGACACTCAGTCACTGTTCATAGGCTACTAGCTCCTGCGTGTGTGCACTCACTGTCTGTGTACACACTACACACACTCTATTTCCTTCTGATAACTGATTGATTATTGTAATTAGTTAGTTGTACTTACTGTTACTACTTACTGTACTAGGAGTCTAGGACACTCAGTCACTGTTCATAGGCTACTAGCTCCTGCGTGTGTGCACTCACTGTCTGTGTACACACACTACACACACTCTATTTCCTTCTGATAACTGATTGATTATTGTAATTAGTTAGTTGTTTGTACTTACTGTTACTACTTACTCTTACTGTACTAGGAGTCTAGGACACTCAGTCACTGTTCATAGGCTACTAGCTCCTGCGTGTGTGCACTCACTGTCTGTGTACACACACTCTATTTCCTTCTGATAACTGATTGATTATTGTAATTAGTTAGTTGTTTGTACTTACTGTTACTACTTACTCTTACTGTACTAGGAGTCTAGGACACTCAGTCACTGTTCATAGGCTACTAGCTCCTGCGTGTGTGCACTCACTGTCTGTGTACACACACTACACACACTCTATTTCCTTCTGATAACTGATTGCTTATTGTAATTAGTTAGTTGTACTTACTGTTACTACTTACTCTTACTGTACTAGGAGTCTAGGACACTCAGTCACTGTTCATAGGCTACTAGCTCCTGCGTGTGTGCACTCACTGTCTGTGTACACACACTACACACACTCTATTTCCTTCTGATAACTGATTGCTTATTGTAATTAGTTAGTTGTACTTACTGTTACTACTTACTCTTACTGTACTAGGAGTCTAGGACACTCAGTCACTGTTCATAGGCTACTAGCTCCTGCGTGTGTGCACTCACTGTCTGTGTACACACACTACACACACTCTATTTCCTTCTGATAACTGATTGCTTATTGTAATTAGTTAGTTGCACTTACTGTTACTACTTACTCTTACTGTACTAGGAGTCTAGGACACTCAGTCACTGTTCATAGGCTACTAGCTCCTGCGTGTGTGCACTCACTGTCTGTGTACACACACTACACACACTCTATTTCCTTCTGATAACTGATTGCTTATTGTAATTAGTTAGTTGTACTTACTGTTACTACTTACTCTTACTGTACTAGGAGTCTAGGACACTCAGTCACTGTTCATAGGCTACTAGCTCCTGCGTGTGTGCACTCACTGTCTGTGTACACACACTACACACAGTCACACACTCTATTTCCTTCTGATAACTGATTGATTATTGTAATTAGTTAGTTGTACTTACTGTTACTACTTACTCTTACTGTACTAGGAGTCTAGGACACTCAGTCACTGTTCATAGGCTACTAGCTCCTGCGTGTGTGCACTCACTGTCTGTGTACACACACTACACACACTCTATTTCCTTCTGATTACTGATTGATTATTGTAATTAGTTAGTTGTACTTACTGACTGTTACTACTTACTTACTTACTGTACTAGGGACACTCACTCAGTCACTGTTCATAGGCTAGCTCCTGCGCGTGTTTGCGCGTGCGTGCACTCACTGTCTGTAGTGTACACACACTAAATTTACTTGTGATTACTACTGATTATTGTAACTGCTAGTTGTACTTCCTGACTGTTACTACTTACTTACTGTACTAGGGACACTCACTCAGTCACCTCACCCACCAACCCACTCCATTAAAGTACCCCACTTTTCACCCGCCCTTTTAAAAAACTTTTGTCTATACGCCCAAAACATCGAAGATGTCTGGAAGTGGCAGCCAGCGCGGTTTGGGCAAGGGGAAGGGCAGCAAGGGAATCAGGAGGAGAGGGAGCAGCATTGTGGCAGGTCGCGGCCGCGCCACCATGCACAGTTCCGCAGCAGCAGCAGCAGCGTCAGTGGCTAACATTCCTCCCATAGCCACTGGCCGTGGACGCCTTGGGCGCCGCCCAGCAGGAGCATCTGCAACTCACGCTGCAGAGACACAGCAGCAGCAGCGTGTAGCACATGCTCCGATTTTCCTCCAGCCGGGTCGGAAACGTCCCATTGAGGAAAAGCATGCAGACACTGTGGTGCAACTCATGACGGAGGATGAGCAGCCCGCCATCAGCTCTGCATCCGAGGCCTCCACCCTCACCACCACCACCACCACCCCTGTTCGCAGCAGCCGCCCAGCAGGGTCTGGGGAGGAGGCCAGTTCACCGTCACTCGCCGACCTGTCATTCAGCAGTCTTTTGACCCCAGGCATCATGAGTAAATTGTCTGCTGTTGTTGGCGATCTTGAGGAGGAGATGCTGATGGGCACTTTGGGGGATGAGGGATTGGACAGCAAGACTGTGGCGACAGTCAAGCAGCCCATCCATGCATCAGGAGAGGAGTTTGGGGGGTCATCATCCCAGCAGGACATGTTTCAGGAGGGGGAGGATGATGATGACCCGGTGACAGACAGAGACTGGGTGCCACCACCTCCAGGGGATGTCGTCCTCAGCAGCTCTGAGGAGGAGGAGGAGGATGCGCTTGTGGGCCTTGCAAGGAGGCGCATCATTGCAAGCATTGGCAGCAGTAGGCAGGTCCCACAGCCTGCTGGTGTCTCAGGCTCAGCAGCAGCAGCATCTGCCAGTACCACCACCAGCCGCACCCAAGCCCCCCCCCCCAACCACCACAGGGAAGGCAGCAGCGCTTCCATGCCGTAGGGGGATGTTTCTGTCACCAATCTGGCGATATTTCACCATGCCCACTGTGTACAGCAAGTACGCCACTTGCAACCACTGTCAGCGGAAGTTGAGCAGAGGTGCAGACCCCTTAAAGTTCAGCACCAGCTCGCTCATCAACCACCTTGCTGCGAAACATTTCCACCAGCATGAGGAGTTCCAAAGGCTGAAGGCATCTGGTGCTGGCAGTGGCACCACACCCATCACTGCACAGCCTTCAGCAGCAGCAGCAGCAGCAACAGCAGCCACCCGCCCTCCTGCTCCTCCAGCCGCACCAGCAGGAGTGCGGAAACGCACTGCTCCTCCCCCCTCTGCAACTCCTGCCGCCGACACTGAGGCCTGTTCTGGCAGCCAGTCCTCAGTGGCCTCCTCCGCTGTGTCTGCTGATTCCCGTGCCAGCAAAAGGCCACGCCAGAGCCTTTTGAGCGAGTCCTTCCAGGGGGTGGTTAGGGCTCTGCCTCCCAGCAGCCGTCGCGTGCGGCAGCTGAACGGCTTGCTGGCACGGGCCATGTGCTCCCAACTCCTGCACGCTCGTGCAGGAGGGGAGCGACATTCGTGCGCTGCTTGCTTGCGCAGCCCCAGACTGGCAGCTCCCCAGCAGACACTTTTTCTCCCGCAAGGCCATTCCTGCACTGCACCGCTTTGTGATGGCCAATGTGGAGCGAGGGCTGGAGCACGCGGTTGGTGAAAGGGTCCACGTCACCATGGACTCCTGGAGCAGCCGCTTCGGGACAGGCCGCTACCTGTCCTTCACTGTCCACTGGGTCAGCTTGGTGGAAGGGGGTGAGGATGGGAGAGCAGCAGCGGGCACAGCAGCAGCAGCAACACAGTGGGTGGTGCCACCCCGCAGGGTCAGGGGAACTGCAGCAGGTTCCTCTGATCCTCTGCCATCCTCCGGCACACCTGGCCAAACCCCCCGCCTCAGCAGCAGCGTGAAGGCCCGCCACTGCCAAGCGCTGCTGCACTTGGTCAGCCTTGGGAAGACCAAGCTGACGGCAACCCATGTGTTGGCCAAACTCCAGGAGCAGGAGAGGATTTGGCTGACCCCCAGAGGCCTCAGAGTCGGAGAGGTGGTGGCCGACAATGGGGCCAATCTGGTTGCCGCAATAGACAGGGGAAACCTGACCCACATCCCCTGTCTTGCCCACGTGCTGAACCTGGTGGTGCAGAAGTTCTTGCGCACCTACCAGGGGATGGGCGAACTGCTGGGAACGGCAAGGAACGTTGTGCGTCACTTCCGGCGCTCGGCTGCAGCCTGTGCAGCCTGGAAGACGTGCAAAAGGAGCTGGATCTGCCACGCCATCGGCTGATCCTTGACGTTCCGACTCGCTGGAACTCCACCCTGGCGATGTTGGAGCGTCTGGTTGAACAGAAGCGCGCTGTCAAACAGTACCTTGCCCTGGCCACTGTTTCCGCCGCTCAGAGAAGGGACAAGACCAGCAACATCCCGTCCATCGTCCCCGATGATGACTGGAGGCACATGCAGCAGGTGTGCTTAGTGCTGGCTCCCTTTCTGCAGGCCACTAACATGGTGAGCAGGGACCATGCTATGGTCTGCGAGTGGGTGCCCCTGGTTTGTCTGCTGAACAGGGCCCTCGATGCTTTGCTGGAACAGGGAGCGGCAGCCTTGGACCAGCAGGAGCGGCAAGCAGCTGCACAGTCCACCTCTGAGGGGGAGGAGGAGGAGGACTTGGTGGAGGTCCCTAACCTTGCTGCTGATGAGGGGGAGCAGCACAGTGCAGCTGAGTTGGTGCGGGGGTGGAGAGAGGATGAGGCTGACGAGGCAGAGGAGGAGGATGAGGACAGCAGCACTGCCGTCGATGTGCCAGCAGACGTGGCCCGCCTCTTCCCAATGGCAGCGCACATGCTGACGTGCCTGCGCAGAGACCCCAGGGTGATCCAGATGAAGCAGAGGGAGGACATCTGGATCAGCATGATGTTGGACCCACGCCTCAAGGGGAAGTTGAGCCAGTTCCTGCCGCCTGCAGGAGGAGACCCAGCGCAACAAATAAGGAGCTTGCAGCAGGCCCTTGTTGAGCGCTTGGAGGAAGCCTTCCCCCAGCCTTCCACCCCCACTGTCCAGCAGCCAGCACAGAGGCAGCAGCAGGTGCCTGCATCCAGCAGCAAGCGCCCCACAGACCTGCTGTCTCTCAGCCACGAGCTCTACAGGACTGTAGAGGCTCCGGCAGCAGTGACTAGAGAGGAGGTGCATGCAGCAGCATCCTCCACCGGTCACAGCCAGCGCCTGACCCGCATGGTGGCTGACTACATGGGGTCCTACAGCGGGCTTGACAGCGATGCCCCTGTTGATCCCATGGAGTATTGGGTCAAGCGCCTGGAGATCTGGAGCGAGCTGGCGCAGTACGCCCTGGAAGTGCTGTCCTGCCCCCCTTCCAGCGTGCTGTCCGAGCGCTGCTTCAGTGCAGCTGGTGGTGTGGTCACCGAGAAACGCTCACGTCTGTCTCACAAGTCTGTGGACAGACTGACGTTTCTCAAGATGAACCAGGCGTGGGTGGAAGGCGAGTTCCTGGCCCCTGTTGTCGGCGAGAGGGGGACATGAACTGGCTAAGAACCATCGTTAATGTGCCTTACCACCCTTTACCACCTCCTGGCTCCTGCTCACTAAGCCAGCCTGGTTCACTTTGACTATTACGTCGCCTGCAGCCACACATTTTACACCTACAGTGGGCTGCTGTGTACTGCCCTTCTGCTGTCTGTCTGTGTTTCCCACTGCCAGGGTACACAGATTTACCTTCTGCTGCCACTCTGCCACCAGCTATTACGTCAAACAATAGCTATATATCTGTGTAATTTGTTTTACAAACAAAACCAAAAAACCATTAAAAAAAAAAAAGGTTTAATTTTTCTGAGGTGCCCGGGTTGAAAACTGTGTTGTCCCAGTTGTGTATTGGACACGATGTGGGCTGCACGACCGCTGTCTGGGACCTCCTGTTGTGTTCATTTACGGCCTGGTATCACCGCTAGGTACCAGGGCTATTATGTCACGCTGCCTGCCTGCTGCCACACTCACACTACTCCTCCATTCCTCCTGCTGCTGCTGTCTGTCTGTGTTTCCCACTGCCAGGGTACACAGAATTACCTTCTGCTGCCAGTCTGCCACCAGCTATTACGTCAAACAATAGCTGCACACATAATTACTCCTCCATTCCTCCTGCTGCTGTCTGTCTGTGTTTCCCAACGCCAGGGTACACAGATTTACCTTCTGCTGCCACTCTGCCACCAGCTATTACGTCAAAAAATAGCTATATCTGTGTAATTGGTTGTAAAACCAAAACTACAAAACCATTACAAAAAAAAAGGTTTAATTTTTCTGAGGTGCCCGGGTTGAAAACTGTGTTGTCCCAGTTGTGTATTGGACACGATGTGGGCTGCACGACCGCTGTCTGGGACCTCCTGTTGTGTTCATTTACGGCCTGGTATCACCGCTAGGTACCAGGGCTATTATGTCACACTGCCTGCCTGCTGCCACACTCACACTACTCCTCCATTCCTCCTGCTGCTGCTGTCTGTCTGTGTTTCCCACTGCCAGGGTACACAGAATTACCTTCTGCTGCCAGTCTGCCACCAGCTATTACGTCAAACAATAGCTGCACACATAATTACTCCTCCATTCCTCCTGCTGCTGCTGCTGTCTGTCTGTCTGTGTTTCCCAACGCCAGGGTACACAGATTTACCTTCTGCTGCCACTCTGCCACCAGCTATTACGTCAAAAAATAGCTATATCTGTGTAATTGGTTGTAAAACCAAAACTACAAAACCATTACAAAAAAAAAGGTTTAATTTTTCTGAGGTGCCCGGGTTGAAAACTGTGTTGTCCCAGTTGTGTATTGGACACGATGTGGGCTGCACGATCGCTGTCTGGGACCTCCTGTTGTGTTCATTTACGGCCTGGTATCACCGCTAGGTACCAGGGCTATTATGTCACGCTGCCTACCTGCTGCCACACTCACACTACTACTCCATTCCTCCTGCTGATGCTGCTGTCTGTCTGTGTTTCCCACTGCCAGGGTACACAGAATTAGCTTCTGCTGCCACTCTGCCACCAGCTATTACGTCAAACAATAGCTGCTCACATTACTCCTCCATTCCTCCTGCTGCTGCTGCTGTCTGTCTGTGTTTCCCACTGCCAGGGTACACAGATTTACCTTCTGCTGCCACTCTGCCACCAGCTATTACGTCAAACAATAGCTGCACACATAATTACTCCTCCATTCCTCCTGCTGCTGCTGCTGCTGTCTGTGTGTTTCCCACTGCCAGGGTACACAGATTTACCTTCTGCTGCCACTCTGCCACCAGCTATTACGTCAAAAAATAGCTATATCTGTGTAATTTGTTGTAAAAACAAAACAAAAAAACAAAACAAAAAAAAAAGGTTTAATTTTTCTGAGGTGCCCGGGTTGAAAACTGTGTTGTCCCAGTTGTGTATTGGACACAATGTGGGCTGCACGACTGCTGTCTGGGACCTCCTGCCTGCTGTGTTTATTTACAGCCCTGGTATCACCGCTAGGTACCAGGGCTATTATGTCACGCTGCCTGCCTCATTGACTGCCTGCTGCCACACACTCATCCTCCTCCTCCTGCTGCTGAATTTACCTCCTGCTGTCTGTGTGTTTCCACTGCCAGGGAGCACATACAATGGCGCTTCCAACATGCGTGCGCCACCAGCTATTTGTTACGCTCAAAAATAGCTGCATTTCTTTAAAAAAAAAAATTTGAAAAGAGAAATAAGTGAAGAAGAAGACGATATAGAAGAAGATGAAGAAGAAGAAGAAGAAGAAGAAGAAGAAGAAGAAGAAGAAGAAGAAGAAGAAGAAGAAGAAGAAAAAGAAGGAGAAGAAGATGAAGATGAAGATGAAGAAGATGAAGATGAAGAAGATGAAGAAGATGAAGAAGAAGAAGATGAAGAAGATGAAGAAGATGAAGAAGAAGAAGATGATGAAGAAGAAGAAGATGAAGAAGAAGAAGATGAAGAAGAAGAAGAAGATGAAGAAGATGAAGAAGAAGATGAAGAAGATGAAGAAGAAGATGAAGAAGATGATGAAGAAGAAGAAGAAGAAGAAGATGAAGAAGATGAAGAAGATGAAGAAGAAGATGAAGAAGATGAAGATGAAGAAGATGAAGAAGATGAAGAAGAAGAAGATGAAGAAGATGAAGAAGATGAAGAAGAAGATGAAGAAGATGAAGAAGAAGATGAAGAAGATGAAGAAGATGAAGAAAAAGAAGATGAAGAAGAAGAAGATGATGATGAAGAAGATGAAGAAGAAGAAGAAGACAATATAAAAGAAGAAGAAGATATAGAAGAAGATATAGAAGAAGAAGATATAGAAGAAGAAGAAGAAGAAGAAGATATAGAAGATAAAGAAGAAGAAGAAGAAGTATATACAGTACTGAACAAATTTCTGGACACAACTTCTCTTTTCAACTTTTTTTTTTTAAAGGAACATCCCCACATAATCACTTGCTGTTGTTACTTGGAAAAAAAGAGGTTTCTTGCATCATTCACCCTCAAAACAAGTGTTGGAAGCTATTTAAGGCCATTTCGAATAGTCAGCTCGAATAATGAGCTCGAATACCGACTCGAATAGTGAGCTCGAATTCCGAGGTCGAATCGAATAGTAAAAATTATTCGACTCGAATATTCGACTGACCTCGAATAATTTACTATTCGAATTCGACCTAACTCGAATTTTGAAAAGGGGTATTTGAGCACCACTACTGGAGACATAAGTTATAGCCAAAGCTTCACAGGAATCCTTATTTGTTACTCAAATACCACACTTAAATGTGCAGAGCCAGTGTCATTCACTGTAACAATTCCTCAGCATTGCGGGGTCAGCCAAGCTTATTAAAGCTGACAACATCCGTTTTTAGCATTTAAATGTCTCCAGCCAATCATCTGCATGGCTACAGCGTCCGCCATAAGACTGCTACTGCCGCTCACCAATCATATGCGTCGCTATTACGTCCGCCCAAAGCTGCATTGCGTAATTGAATGCGTACCTGCAAAAAAACGCTGACAGCGTCCGCCTCGGGACTGCATACGTACATCTGACACGACCAGTACGCATGAACAACCAATCAGCTTCAAAAGCGACAACGCCCGCCCAAAGACTTCAATGCGTACATCTATTGCGGCCAATCCGCATCCACAACCAATCAGTTCCAAAGCGACAACGTCCGCCTAAGGACTTCCCATGTGTATTCCATGTGTAACGTCCGCACAAATGGAATAGAATGCAAAACAGCCCCTACACATAGTTTTGCAATTTTAAGCATAAAAAGACCCGCAAAAATTGTCAAATAGGTGGGCAGCAATATGAGCCCCAACCATGCATGTCTCAATTAGCAATCCTATTACATACTAACACTAAAAATTAGCATAATCATTAAAAGTCACATAAGGCCCATTAGAACAAAATACTAGCTATATCATACTTTCTATTTAATCCTTTGGGTTCTAAAGTATCCAGTTTTTTAATCCAAAAATATTCTCTCTTAGCTAATAACATGTGTCTATCACCCCCCCGAAAACCGGGAGCCCTAAAATGGGATCAGTACAGTAAGGAGCACAATAATAAAAAAGCACTTAAGTAGGGAGAGAGTATAATTGGGGGGCACTATAATTGTGGAAACCTATTAAGAAACATTATAAAAATGGACCACTAAGTTGGGAGCACTGCAATGGAGAGCAAATACATGGGCGTACTATAAGGTGGAATATGACATGGGAGCTAAACAGGATAATAAAAAGCCGCACCCAGTTTTAAAGACCATGCCTCCTGCACAATAAATACATACCACCCACACCAATGAATAACGTTTATACGGGGGTGCTTTTGACCAGGGATGAGCTCCGGATAAAAGTTGGATGAAATCCGAATGAGTTTCATTTGGATTTCATCCTCTAATTACTGCACCTGAGCGGGGAGGGTGTGCAGGTGGGTTAAACTTACCCAGCAGCCTTCTTCTTTAACCCGACCCACGATGTGTTCCAAGCCGCGTCACGTGACTACTACGCTTCCTCCTTCAACCCGGAAGGAGGAGGTGTTTGTAGTCACGTGACCGCGGCTTGTAACGCATTGTGGGAAGGGATAAAGAAGAAGGCTGCTGGGTAAGTTTAACCCGCCCGCACGCACCCCATGCCTCACCCGTGTGCAGTAGCAGCTCAGGCTTCAGTGGAAAAAAGCTGTTCCCATTTGGGTGGCAAAGGCTTGTCAACGGTTTATGGAGGACACAGTGCTGGAACAGGTGGGTGGAGGAGGATTATCCAGAGACTTCCCTTTCTTAAGCTTAGTACCCATTTGGGCCACTTTTTTTTCCTCTACAGGTACACTTTAAAGGTTTTCTGTAAAAAAAAAAAAATGTTGAAAAAGGATGGGCTAACCTTATATTCTTCTGGCAAACTGAGTGCATGTCTTTATGGGAAAACAAGTATAAGTAGAGAAAGTACAACTAAATGAAGCTGTGCCCTTCCTACAGAGGAAATCAGGCAAGGGCATGTGCTTAGGGAGTGTTGTCAAACTAAATACAAAACTCTTTGTATGCCAAAATACACACACACAGCAATCTGTAACACAAACAGTGAAAAAAACAAGACTACAGTCAGGGCCGGTTCTCTCATGAAGCAAGATGAAACATTTGCATCAGGCAGCAGAGATTACAGGGGCAGCATTTTTGTGACAGCATGTAGTCAGAGTAGGAGGAGAAGTGAGGGGAGACAGAGGTAAAGAGGTCATTATTGCAGAAAAGCAGCTTATTGTGCTGTGTGAGGAATCTGGCAGTAAGTGGGGGGGAGGGGTCAGGAGAGCAGCAGCGTTTCATTTGACTTGTACAGCAGAAGGGAGGAGGTGGCACTGTTGCCCTGATTGAGGAAGGGGCGCATCCTCAGAAGTTTGCCTCAGGCAGCAAAAAGTCTAGAACTGGCCCTGACTACAGTAATTAAAATGGAGAATATTTTTTTTCTAGAAAGCAATGAACCTTCATAAATGGGCTGTGATGGCACCAGATATAGAAACAGCTCACAGCAAGTCCTCAATATATTAAATGTGGCATGCGTTTCATGTGGCCTCGCCCACTTAGTACCTGCTCTTGCCTTATTTGGGGTCTCTGCAAGAGGAGCACACAGAGGCGTATCTAGAGGGGTGCCATGGGCGCCACAACACCATGGGCTCCATGTCTGCCCTGTGCTGTGCCACCATGCCTGCTCCTGTGCTGCGCTCCATGCCTCATCATTCAGACCTCAGATCAGATTAACTCTTATCTGGGGAACATGACTACTTAACTTATGCATGTAGGGCGCACTTGGCTTAGTGTTAGAAAAGAGGACAGAGAGTGAATAACGAGAGTTATCTTTAAAAAAGTAACCTCAGCAATATCCTGAGCCTAAACACACAAGCAATCATAACATATGTAGGCAAGAAAAGATGCTGTTTTTAGAGGGGAAGGGGGCTCTGACTGAGGAAGGGGGGGGGGGGGGGGCACAATTTCAGTGTTTGCCATAAGTACTATATTACCCAGATACACCCCTGGGAGCACAGCTTCCTTTGTTTGCAAATGTCTCACATCCTTTGTGACGGAAATAATAATAAAAAAGTTCTAGCTCCTTTCTACTTGAAAATATATTGTCTGCGCTAATTTTAGTGCGTAACACCTGGGCCCATATGCAATTCTCTTTTTCTTCTGAGTTTTCTCCTGGGTGATATTTTAACACCTTGTCATAAAATGCATTTTAAGCCACAAATAAGCAAGAAAATACGCAAAATAAATTTGATAGCACTTTTTCAAAGTTAATTTAAAGGGAAGAGGAAAATTATCTCCTAGGACAGGGATGGCTAACCGTGGCACTCCAGCTGTGACAAAACTACAAATCCCACCATGCATCTGCCTCCCCGAGTTATGCTTAGAGCTGTCAGAGTATTGCAATGACCCATGGGACTTGTAGTTCCACCACAGCTGGAGTGCCAAGGTTAGCCATCACTGTCCTAGGAGATCACGCAGGTGAAAAGGTGAATTGCAAATGGCCCATGAAGCTTATTACCCTTCAAAATCGGAAGATGTCCAGCAGTGCCTTCAGCTAAGACAGTGTTTTTCAACCGCTGTTCCGCGGGACACTAGTGTGCCGCGAGATGTTGCCTGGTGTGCCGTAAAGCAGGGGTCCCCAACCACCGGGCCGCGGCAGGTCTGGCCTCTCGCTCCTCCCCTCCCCGCGGCCGCCGCTCCTGTTACCTTATCATGAGCGGGCAGCCGCTTGTCCGATTAGATTCCCCCGTAGCCGCTCTCCTCAGTGGCATCTCCTATTACAGCAGCGCACTCGGCGGCTGCTGTGATGTGCAGGAAGCGGTACAGCGGTTCCCGCCGAGCGTGCTGCTGTAATAGGAGACGCCACTGAGGAGAGCGGCTACGGGGGAATCTAATCGGACAAGCGGCCGCTTGCTCATGATAAGGTAACAGGAGCGGAGGGGGGAGGTGCACTACCTACCCATACTAGGAAGCTATACTGGGCACTATACTAGCTATACTGGGCACTATACTGGGGCACTACCTACCTATACTGGGCACTATACTAGCTATAATGGGCACTATACTGGGGCACTACCTACGTATACTGGGCACTATACTAGCTATACTGGGCACTATACTAGCTATACTGGGCACCATACTGGGCACTATGCTAGCTATACTGGGCACTATTCTAGCTATCTGGGCACTATACTAGCTATACTGGGCACTAACAACCTATACTGGGCACTATACTAGCTATACTGAGCACTTTACTGGCTATACTGGGGCACTACCTACCCATACTGGGCACTATACTGGGGCACTACCTATCCATACTGGGACTATACTAGCTATACTGGTCATTATACTAGCTATACTGGGGCACTATACTAGCTATACTGGGGCACTATACTAGCTATACTGGGGTAACTATACTAGCCATACTGGGGCAACTAAACTCCCTATACTGGGGCAACTATGCTAGCTATGCAGCCGCACCCCAGCCCCCCCCCCCCCCCCATAATCCGCTGCGCACGACACTGTCCATTAGGTCGCGCAAACACCCGCTGAGCTAAGAGATGTCAGAAACCAGTGGGACTCAAGTACACCCACTTACTGTCCGGAGAAGTCTGGTCAGAAGTGGTCTTCACGGAAGAGTTGCAGCCAAAAAGTCATACCTGAGTCATAATTTGCAATATTTTGCTGTAGCATAAGGCGGTTTGTGCATCGAAGGGCTGAGAGTGGTACAATAATGAGTGTATGCAGGCAACAGTGAAGCATGGTAGAGGTTCCTTGAACATTTGGAGCTGCATTTCTGCAAAAGGAGTTGGAGATTTGGTCAGGATTAATAGTGTTCTCAATGCTGAGAAATATAGGCAGATACTTAACCATCAAGCAATAAAATCAGGGAGGTGTATGATTGGCCCCAAATTTATTCTGCAGCGGTAATAATCACAAATGTGGCATGGTAAACTTTAAATGGTGTTGCATGCACTACCCAATCAACTCACATGAGAAATAATTATGCTTCAAAAGTATAACAATTTTTATAATTAGCTAGTAGAAAAATAGGATTTCAATAAAAGAATCTTTAAAAAATATACATGGGATGGCCACCTCGTCACAACACAACCGCATCAACCACTACAATTACACCACAAACATACGCCGGCATCTATGGATCTTAATGAAGTTAGCTAGCAACTACAAAGTTCCAGCAGCAACTTATATATTTATTAGCGCCAATGATGCCACCAGCACAGAGAGGGGAGAAGAAAGATCTGGTGTTTGCATGCGAAAGGCATGTGCAGTGTTCATCAAACTGGGTTGAGCAGCACAATTAAGTAAGCAATCTCCTTGTTAGTCAAGCAATATTAGTAGTGTAGCTTTAGGACTCAGTCCAGTGACAGACAGTTCATCCAGCAACAAGGGAAAAACATCATAGCAGCTCATAACCAGGAATCTTCATACAAGTTCCACATTGCACAAAGCGTAAATTTCACAGAGTTGCACAGTGTATGGCTTGTCTCACCAACTCTTGAAGACGATTCCCCCAATCAGCAGCATGCGATGGCACAAAGCTTCTCCTGGTGCTGCAAAGCTATGAGCATCCAGTACAATTTTGGTGTGCAGCTGATGCCTAAAAAGCATCCATGTCAGCCATCCATGTGTTCAGCGTGGGGTGGGGAATGGGGACCGTTTGGAGGGGTCGTGGTGGGTGAGTTGTGCGGAGGTTGGGACGGCGTGGCGTCCCATGCGCGAGGCAGGCAGCTACCCAGACGTTTCGCTGGCTGCCTCAAGGGGCGTGGCTGCTGCGTCGTATCACTCGCTGACCTTTAGCTTCCCAAGCACCAATCAGCGCACCAGAAACACCGCCCATCCACACAAAACATCACACATTACGGTGCACGGAGGGGGAGCCTGAGCAGGGGCCACTACGAGAGCCAGGTGGGCGGCGGCAAACAGGCAGAGAGAGGAGGGGAACGGAGCATCAAAACATACAGACAGTGGGAAGCACACAAAGTATGCGCCACCCAGGGCAAACCGCTGAACCGACTGCAGCAGACCCAGTATCATTTTATTCTGCAGCGGGACAATGACCCCAAACATACAGCCAAAGTCATTAAAGGATACCCGAAGTGACATAGTTACATAGTTATTTTGGTTGAAAAAAGACATACGTCCGTCGAGCTCAACCAGAGAACAAAGTAATGATGAGATAGACATAGGTATGTACAGTGCCTAGCACACAAATAACTATGCTGTGTTCCTTTTTTTCTTTCTCTGCCGGAAAGAGTTAAATATCAGGGACGTAAGTGGCTGACTCAGTCCTGACTCAGACAGGAAGTGACTGCAGTGTGACCCTCACTGATAAGAAATTCCCCTTTTTATCTCTTTCTTGCTCGCAGAAGCCATTTTCTGCTAGGAAAGTATTTTATAGTTGGAATTTCTTATCAGTAAGGGTCACACTGTAGTCACTTCCTGTCTGAGTCAGGACTGAGTCAGCCACTTACGTACCTGATATTTAACTCTTTCAGGCAGAGAAAGAAAAAAAGAACACAGCATAGTTATTTGTGTGCTAGGCACTGTACATACTGTACCCATGTCTATCTCATCATGTCACGTCACTTTGGGTATCCTTTAAGAACTGTCTTCAGTGTAAAGAAATCCTGGAACTGGTGGTATGGCCCTCACAGAGCCCTGATCTTAACATCATCCAGTGTGCCTGGGATAACATGAAGAGACAGAAGGATGTGAGGAACCTACATTCACAGAAAATCTGAATTCATTCTCCAAGATGTTTGGAACGACATACCAGCCGAGTTCCTTCAAAAACTGTGTGCAAGTGTACCTAGAAGAATTGATGCTGTTTTGAAGGCGAAGATTGATCACACCAAATATTGATTTGATTTAGATTTCTCTTTTGTTCATTCACTGCATTTTGTTGATCAATGAAAACACTTGATTGTTGATTGATGATTACCACTTCAATTTTTAAGAGCATACTTTGATCACTGTTTTTTTGTTTGTTTTTGTTTACTCACTGTTGTTGCTCTATGGCCCATGTGATGATATTGGGGAGGCATTTCCATAGCCATGAGGGAGCAACACATTTACTTCTCTATTCCTACTATATTAAGGCTGTGCTAATAATGAGTAAACTATGATGCAAACCTGCTCCCGACATTGGAACATGCTGATGACACAGCTTACAGCTCTGTGCTCGATAATACTTTATTTCCAAGCTAAGAAGCTATATTAGAGATATATATTGCTTAACCTTCTGGGGACTGGCTGCCTAACCCCCCTTAGGGACCAGAACATTTTACATGTGTGTGTGTGTGGGGGGGGGGGGGGGCATTTAGATAGCCGGGCAGCCGTATCCCCAGTATAGATAGCTAGGCATCAGTGTCCCCAGTATAGCCAGGTGTCCCCAGTATAGCCAGCTGCCATTACTCACCTACCAGGGTCCTGCGATGAGCAGCTCTAGCCCCTCTGCTCTGCCCGGCATCCCTGCTCGCACTGACGCTAAGTTCTGAGTCCCAGCTTGATGATGTCATCAAGTCGGGACCCGACATTAGAGGCAGAGCAAACAGAGATGCCGGGCAGCGCAGAGGGGAGTGAGTATTGCCTGGGAAATATTAGGAAGGTGAGTCCTGTCCTCTTCTTCCCCTCCTATCGCCGCTGGTGGGGATGAGATTTTCCTGCTGCATCTCACTGTAATACAAAAAATGGCAAACCTATGACCCTGCAACAGAGTGCGCCGACAGGATAATATGCCTAGCGCCGCCCCAATCAGTGACCGAAGGACATCACTGGGATTCCTGTCGGTCCACGCATGCGTACTGCGATGCATCACGCTCTGTCATTTACACTACGTGTGTCCCCCATAGACTTACATTATCCCAAGCACCATGCACTAAGCACGGTGCTTGCAGTAACCCGCTGTTGCCTTGCGTCAGATTGGATACTTCCGGCGCACTGCAGTGGACCACAATAAATGTGAAAGTCTCCATAGAATGTCATTGCTTTTGAGGCCCCTTGCGGCAAAATAGGGTAAGGCAATGCAGGTTTACCCTGCTAGTGTAAAAGGAGTCTGACAGTGAGATTACATTTTTAGAACATAGAGTAGATTTCATCTGAGTAGGTTGCAGGTACTGGGGAGAATTCTTGTACTTTCAGACAGACTGTGAGGTGATCTGCAGTTCCTGTGTAATCATTGGTCACCCCCTCTCTGCTTTACTGCAACAAGACCAGCCCTGGGATGGGCCAGCTGATGCTCATATAACCACAGAACTACAGGAGGAAGTATATATTCCATAAAGGACCAAACAGGGAAGACACCTCATAGCAAAAAGGTAAGAAGAAAAAAGGAGGGGTTGTTCCTAGGTTGCAAGAAATGCCTTTTATTCCTGTACTGAGTCTGCTTATATCTTTGGGTAGCTTTACACTATGCCAGATGCACAATGGTGCGTTCATAGCAGGGCCGGGCCGAGGCACAGGCGAGAGAGGCTCCAGCCTCGGCACAGCGTAGGACTCACTCAGGTATTGCAGAGAGAGCTAAGAAAAGGATATACATGACAGTGACTGCAAGCCAGATAACTAGAGATTAAAGCGGACCCAAACCAAACATTTTTTTAATTCAAAATATTTAGTTGCAGCACTCTTACATAGTTACATAGTTACATAGTTATTTTGGTTGAAAAAAGACATACGTCCATCGAGTTCAACCAGTACAAAGTACAACTCCAGCCCGTCCCCCACATACCCCTGTTGATCCAGATGAAGGCGAAAAAACCCCCACCAGGCATGGTCCAATTAGCCCCAAATGGGAAAAATTCCTTCCTGACTCCAGATGGCAATCAGATAAAATCCCTGGATCAACATCATTAGGCATAACCTAGTAATTGTAGCCATGGATGTCTTTCAACGCAAGGAAAGCATCTAAGCCCCCTTTAAATGCAGGTATAGAGTTTGCCATAATGACTTCCTGTGGCAATGCATTCCACATCTTAACCACTCTTACTGTAAAGAACCCTTTCCTAAATAAATGGCTAAAACGTTTTTCCTCCATGCGCAGCTCATGTCCTCTAGTCCTTTGAGAAGGCCTAGGGACAAAAAGCTCATCCGCCAAGCTATTATATTGCCCTCTAATGTATTTATACATGTTAATTAGATCTCCTCTAAGGCGTCTTTTCTCTAGACTAAATAAACCCAGTTTATCTAACCTTTCTTGGTAAGCGAGACCTTCCATCCCACGTATCAATTTTGTAGCTCGTCTCTGCACCTGCTCTAAAACTGCAATATCTTTTTTGTAATGTGGTGCCCAGAACTGAATTCCATATTCCAGATGTGGCCTTACTAAAGAGTTAAACAGGGGCAATATTATGCTAGCATCTCGAGTTTTTATTTCCCTTTTAATGCATCCCAAAATTTTGTTCGCTTTAGCTGCAGCGGCTTGGCATTGAGTACGATTATTTAACTTGTTGTCGATGAGTACTCCTAAGTCCTTCTCCAAGTTTGATGTTCCCAACTGTATCCCATTTATTTTGTATGGTGCTAGACCATTGGTACGACCAAAATGCATGACTTTACATTTGTCAACATTGAATTTCATCTGCCATGTATGTGCCCATATAGCCATCCTATCCAGATCCTGTTGCAATATGACACTATCTTCCTGAGAGTTGATGATTCTGCACAATTTTGTATCATCTGCAAAAATAGCAACATTGCTCACTACTGCATCTACTAGGTCATTAATAAATAAATTGAAGAGCACTGGACCCAGTACAGACCCCTGTGGGACCCCACTGCTAACAGTCTCCCATTTTGAGTACGATCCATTGACCACAACTCTTTGTTTTCTGTCCATTAGCCAGTTCCCTATCCATGCACACAAACTCTTCCCCAGTCCTTGCATCCTCAACTTTTGCACCAGACTTCTGTGGGGAACAGTGTCGAAGGCCTTTGCAAAGTCCAAGTATATCACATCTACAGCATTCCCAATATCCATATTAGCATTCACTACCTCATAAAAGCTGAGCATGTTAGTCAAACAGGACCTGTCTTTAGTAAACCCATGTTGATGCTGAGAAATAAGATTATTTTCTACTATGAAGTCATGTATAGTATCTCTTAGTAACCCCTCAAATAGTTTGCATACAACTGATGTTAAGCTTACAGGTCTATAATTTCCTGGATCAGATTTTTTGCCCTTCTTAAATAATGGGAAAACGTGGGCTGTACGCCAATCCACTGGGACTCTGCTAGTTGCAAGAGAGTCACAAAAGATAAGATAAAGGGGCTTAGCTATAACTGAACTCTGACACATACAAAGATAAATAAACACTCCTTCAAGCCTATGAGCATTTCAGTGCATGCTTTGAACAATTCTCTTTGCATAACTAGGGTTATACAGGTGGCAGCCATTAGCAATTCCTCCTATGCTGGACGCCATCTACTCCAGCATTTTGCCGGATTCTGTACCGGCAATATGAAAGGAAAGGAGGGGTTCCTCCAATAAATGTAAAATATTTTATATTTGTCATCATGCAGCTGAAAAAATGCTGCTATTTATTATTATAATTTAGAAAATAGATTTTATTCCTGAAATCTTGTATTTTTAATTTGGGTCCACTTTAACCACTTTGCATCCAGACCTTTTTTCCCACTTATGGACCAGAGCAGTTTTGACAGTTTAGCTATGTCTATTTTTAGTCTACTTGTGACACAGAAATGAAATATATGTATTGTTTTTTTCAAGACAAACTGGGCTTTCATTGTATGCCTTTTTTTTCCCTCAAATAATTTTGTTTTCTATGAATTTTAATGTGAAAATAAGGAAAAAAATAAGGAAAAAAATTTAAAAAACACATTATTTCTCAGTTTTACCAATTCCAGTTTAAAAATAATAAGTGCTACTGTAGATAAACACAAATTTTGTTTGGTCATTCTTACCGCTTAACTTAGATTATGTTCCTATCACAATTCATGATGAAGATATTTGATTCTGAAATAATGCTACAGAGTGTATTTTTCACTATGAACTGAGACAATAAAAGTATTTTTAATGGTAAAAATCGATCTCATTAGCTCAGGAAACATATATTCCCATTCACCAATTAGTGCTGCATCAGATAGTGCCAGAAATGTGCACAGGAGCAAGCCCAATCCTGCACAGCACTGCTTCTGCTACAAGACATATATCTACTGACTCATGGCTTAGATGAAGTCACAGAGGACGTAGGTATACTGTAGTGGTGGATAAAGTGGTTAATAGCAATCAGTGTGTGACAGCTGGGGTGGGAGGGATGGAGGGGGCGCACTTTGGTGTCTCAGCCTTGGGTGCTGGAGGACCTTGTCCCGGCTCTGGTTCACAGTGTACCCTGAGTGGATTTGCTGCGCCCCGTCTCAGTGCAAGATGTTCACACTCACCACCGGTGTACATACAGGTTGCCGCCATCAGGTCCTCCACCGCTACTGGGCTTGGGGATAAACTTGGTATTGTTCAGACTCCCGGCACAAGCATAGGGCTGCCACTGGATTGCAAAAGACTATTGGAAATACTCCCTAGCAACAGGGGGGATTCTCATTGATCGACCATGAACCAATGAGAATCCTTCCTGGTGCTAGGAAGGAATCAATTGCTCTTTTGCAATCAGGTGGGAGCCCCATGCTTCTGCTGGGGCTCTGAGCTATATACCACGCATGTCCCCAAAGTCCAGTAGCGGTGCCAGCAGCGTTGGCAGATTCTAAGGGTGGTATATATATTTACTATTGTACAAATATAGCCATGAAGCAAGTGAGCAAGTATTCAGTATTTCCACTATAAAGTGTGCAGTGCGTTACCTTGTAACGCAACACACAATCTTTTCCATGCAGCACGGCCGCCATTCAAGTCATGAATGTTATGGTCCATGAAGGGAGTGTGCAGCAGCCTCAAAGCAAATGTGTGAAAGGATCCATTTAAAACAACAAATCCTTGTACACTGTCCACTCTGAGCTGCTGTGCGCATCGACGCGTCTTGCCCCATATGCAATTCACTCTCCTTAGTTTTCTCCAAGTTAATATTTTCACACCTTGTCAATATAATGCCCTTTAAACTCCCAGCAAGCAAGCAAATACTTTTGGTACTTTTTTTATTTAAAGCCAGTGTTTACCAATTTAAAAATAAATAAGTCAGATACTCACCTAAGGAGAGGGAAGGCTCGGTCCTAATGAGCCTTCCCTCTCCTCTCCCGGTGCCCTCGGTGCTGCGCTGGGTCCCCCGTTCGCGTCCGCCGCCGCAGGGACTTCGGAGGTCTTCGTGAGCACTCGGGTTTCCAAAGACGGGCCGCTCCTTACTACGCACGCGCGAGCGCGTCATAGAGGGTGCTCGCGCATGCGTAGTATGGAGCGTCCCGTCTTCGGGAGCCCGAGTGCTCCCGAAGGCTTCCGAAAGCTCCCTTTGGCATGCGGAAGTGGCAGTATTTGACCGAACTGGTCGAATACTGCCACGGGGGATCCTGCGCGGGACCGGGCACCGGGAGAGGGAAGGCTCATTAGGACCGAGCCTTCCCTCTCCTTAGGTGAGTATCTGACTTTTTGGTTTTTAAATAGGTAAACATTCACTTTAAATACTGAAAAGGTATTTTAAAGAGAAGATGAAAAATTATCGCCTAGAAGAAAACTAAGGAGAAAAAGTGAATTTCATTTGGGCAGCACGGTGCTGTAGTGGTTAGCGCTCTCGTCTTGCAGTGCTGGGTCCCCGGTTCAAATACCAGCCAGAGCACTATCTGCATGGAGTTTGTATGTTCTCCCCATGTCTGGGTGGGTTTTCTTTGGGCACCATGGTTTCCTCTAACATCCCAAAAACATACAGATAATTTTATTGCCTTCCCTCTAAATTGGCCTTAGACTACAATACATACACTACACTACTATAGACTATAGTATGTATTAGTAATATACATTACTATAGTAGGTATTAGATTGTGACCTCTGAGGGACAGTTAATAATTAAGTGTTGAGACAATATATTCTGTACAGCACTGCATAAGATGTCAGTGCTATATAAATACATAATAATAATAATATTATGGGCCATAGTGAGGAAGGACCCTTAAGAACCGAAGGCATAGTAACAGTTGAAATTGGATTAGGCCAATTTGGAAGTCTAGCCAGTGTTGAGGTATCGGCTCTTTGAACAATAGCAAAATACTTTTTTTAGGTGTTTCAACTTGTTTCACAACAAAAGTTGTGAAAGCATAAAAGACCACTGTTGAGTGTGTGTATGGGGCTTAAGTGTCCAGGTCCTGGCCAAGTACCATTATAAGTCTATGGGAGTAACGCCTGGTATAGAAAAACCTGGATATAATAGAACTTCTGTTACTGCCCCGCAGTATTCTGTATCCAGCCATAGTGGAAAGTGGGCGAGCACTTGCATCATACATCAGTCAGAGACCCATGTGAGCTGTGGTTGGTGTGTGGGCTGGCAGCCAGAAAAGAGCTCTGGAATGAAATCCGAATTTTAAACATTTATTAGTACACCTGAGGGGGCGGATTAGGGAGGGTTAACTTACCCTGGAGCCGCCTGCTTCAATGTGGTCCAATCGCTTCCCACTCTGCATTCACATCACTACTACGCTTCCTCCTTCAACCCGTTGGAGACGACGTGGGATGCAATTTAAGCGCATTAAAGAAGATGGCAGCCTGGGTAAGCTAACTCTCCCTCATCCGTCCCCTCAGGTACTCTAATTATGTTTGAATTCCAAATGATTTTGAGTCGAAATCTATTCAGAATTAATTTGAAGCTCATCACTGCTGGCAGCCACTTGTAGCCTTCTCGCTATCTGCACACTGCTCTGGGCCTGCGTGGATTACCTCAACATTTTCTCCTTTGCAATTCCGCTCCCTACCTATGTAAAATCGTTTTACCAGAAAAGATTTTACGAGCAATTATTATTATTATTATTATTATTTAGTATTTATATAGCGCCGACATATTATGCAGCGCTGTACAGTGTATATATATATCTTGTCACCAACTGTCCCTCAAAGGAGCTCACAATCTAATCCCTACCATTGCCATATGTCTATATTATGTAGTGTACGTACTGTAGTCTAGGGCGAATTTTTAGGGGGAGCCAATTAACTTATCCGTATGTTTTTGGAATGTGGGAGGAAACCGGAGGAAGCCCACGCAGGCACGGAGAGAACATACAAACTCTTTGCAGATAGTGCCCTGTTGCATTCATTTACAATCTGTATCAGTTTATAAATCTCGAAAAGTTTCTTTGGCATATTGTTTCCTTTACACATACATTTTTTTTTATGTCCAGGAACATTCACAATGGATGATGATGATGAAAGCAGATCCTCCAAAGGTAAAGCAAGCCTATCTGAGCTCATCGCTATGATCATTTCATTGCTGTATGTTATATAATGAATGTAAAATCAGGAACTATGTTGCTATGTTTAAAAAAGCTAAAACTGACACTTACCTTGGGCTTCTATCACCTATTATGTCCCACGCCGTCCTCCTTCGATGCTCCGTTCCTCGCTGCCAGTAACCTGCTAATTATTTGTCTAACTAGACGAATAGAACTGTGGCTGCGCGGAGCAAGCACGCACAGCCACAGTTCTATTTGTCTAGTTAGATGAATAATTAGCAGGTTACCGGCGGTGGGGAACAGAGCATCGGAGGAGGACGGCACGGGACATTACAGTTGCAGGGGGCCGACAGAAGCCCCAGATAAGTGTCAGTTTTAGCTTTTTTAAACAAGTCAGAGAACCCGTTTAATTCGTCAAAGGTTTGAAGCCAACATTTCCCTGAGGGCCCTTTCACACTGGTGCGGTGTGTTAGACTTTAAATATACTTTAAAATCAGCAATCCAGTATATCAGCACTCCATTGTTCAGGAAAACACGCTCTTTATTGAGCCATTATATCCACATAGATAGAGCCAACAATTGTTACGGGGACCACGCAGGGTCCCCTTTCATCAAGTCAACCACACGCCTTAATGAAGGGGGACTCTGCGTGGCCCCCGAACAAAAGTCGGCTCCATCGGTGTGGATATAATGGCTCAATTAAGAGTGTGTTTTCTTGTGCCGATATACTGGATTGCTGACTTTACTTGGGGCACTGCCTATGCCACAATATCAAGCATCTGACTTTTGATGATTGGTGTGCCCACTCACTACTCTTTGATCTGCATGCGTTTTAAAATGATCGCCAAAAGTTTTATGCTTTGCACATGCGGGAGAGCGTATTTGAGCAATACACTTCCGCTTCTGCGCAAGTCATTGATTCGGTTACAGGAAGTGAGTGTCATTTCCTGCTTGGCCTGCTGGCAGACGAGGATGACTGTGTATTAATGCAGTAATCCCCAAAGGCTGTTTTCACCGGTGCAGCCCCTGGGCTACATCACAATCGCAGATATGCAATGTGAAACCAGCCTGAGGCATACTTCACATACAGTACCTATGAAACTTTAGAAATTGTCACACTCAAGCACACAAAGTAAAGTATAATGCTGTATCTTAATTCAGTCAATAATTGGAAGATATTTTTTCTTTTCAATGCTTCAGCAAGGGAGCATAAACAGTGTCTAGGCTAGATCAAAATGCACAATGCTCAATATGCAGGGATTTACATGCAATAATAACACAACAGCTTGCACAGGAAGCATAGGTCTCACCAGTTAACGCAGGTACAGTACTGATAATGTGCACCTCTGTCCACATTTCTGTGCAGCCTGGATGATACTGTAGCGTTGCAGCCATGCACAAGCAAGTCACAGATGACAGGTAATTCCCTCAGTGATCAGGCAGCAATTTACTAATCTTATCAGTATCTTATTAGTCTTATCAGTAACTGTCAGGCATAAAATCAAAAATCAATTATTTATTTTTATCTGGTAAACAAGTAATAAGGATGCTAACCAGGCAATCCAAAAGTTAAAATCTCTATTACTTTTCTTGTTGATAAATGATCATTCCCCAGTTTTCCTGACTCTTATTTGGTACACACAAAATTTGGTACACAAAAAGGAAGTTGCAGGGTTGTCCTTTTTTGCTTCTGTACTTCCCGTCAGACTTAACTAATGCAGCCTGATTGGCTAATGCCTCTTTCCCTCTTGTTTTCCCTTCCCAAACCGCTGTTCCTCTCTGATTGGCCAATATTTCTCATGCTGAGACAATGCATTTTCTATAGTGAAGAGCGGGAAAATCAGGCAGAGAAGACTAAGGGAGGAAATGACATCAGAATTGGCTTCAAAATAGCCACACTTAAAATGGGAAATGCTAAGAAGGGTTTTCTCTATCACTAAAATCTAAACGTGGACAGTGCAATAAATATGTTATGTAAGTAGAGCAAGTATTTATCTACTTATATATGTCAGTAGGAGGTAGAGGAGATGGAACTCCAGCACTCTCAAGATTGCAGCAGGGGACTGGACTTGACCTTCCTTAGCATATGACTGAAGCAGTGTAATCCCCTTTAAGAGCGTGCATAGGCTGTGTGGCAATAGACAAACTTGTGTTGGAGGGAGAGACGAGGTGGAGCCAGCACTGCAGAAGCAATGAGCCAATTATTGGACACTGCAACTTATCAACCCCTTACCAGCAATCCAACTTGGAGATATCGATCAGCATTGCGATCCTTGTTACGTAGGGGAGTAGAACTAGGCTTCTTGACCAAGAGTATGGGAGAACAACTATTACCAGAACATCCCAAGTTCCCCGTATGGTATATGCTGCCCAAGATCCACAAGTCCAGGACCAGACCACCGGGACGTCCGATAGTCTCCGGTATCGGATCGATTACCGAGAGGCTGTCAAAGTACCTCGACCACCTCCTTAGACCATTGCTGACCTTGGTACCATCACACCTTGCCGATACCATTGACGTGCTCGACGGTGTCGAGCACGCCTACTGGCACACGGGAGATA